>NW_027364341.1:0-253014 GCF_046119375.1 Phyllobates terribilis
AAACCCTGGAAGTTAACCCCTATGGCCTCCGGACTCTTTATTCTGCATTACACCGCACTACGCAGTACCAGACCTCCTAGACTACAACCCCCTCCATCCTGTCCCTCTGCCCTGAGGCCCTGCTCCACCTGTGGGGAGTAGTAACAACAATGGCTACAATAACACCCTGCCTCAGCGGACTGTAGCGGCGCTGGTGGCCTTCACCAGGTGCCACAGGTGGCGTAGTCGAGATCAGCCACTCAACCCGGATAAGCCCATACCATCCTTTTTAATGTGACGGCCCTGGGCACGGAGCGGGTCCGGGCCACGGCTGCACCCCATCTACAACACAGGACCCCGAGTCCCCCATCTCCCAGGGTAGGGCTTACAGCGTCACTCAACTGGCGTAGTCAGCAGGATCGCGTGCCCACAGCAAAGGAAGGAATTACCCATTGCTACCGGGTACTGTGTGCCTTACACCTTAGACTGTCATTTCCACTTAAAATGGCGCCCGCCCAAGAAGAACAGATGCCATAGTCTATTGGAAAGACGGTCTTCTAACACCTCCTATCATGGGCCAGGCTCCCACATGGCGCCAAAAGTGTGGACCGCCCCTTCCATCAGAAACTGTCCGCGGGGTAATGCCCGTCAAAATGGATGGGCCAAACGAAGGCGTGGCTGTCAGCATACCGCCCTGGAGCCGCCCCAAAAGAGGAGGAAAAAGAAAAAAAACAACAAGGTGCGGTTATTGCAGTTGAGGTTTGGCGGCCTTCAGGAGCGGACATGGACGCTGCTGGAGCGCAACAAACGGAAACTTCCTAACCTGGCCCAGGTCCTTCCCCCGGCAGGGAGCGAAGCGGCACGATACTTACAGCGGGAGATATTGAATTTCTCCACCAGGAAGCCCCGGGTCTTGCACAGAGACTGGATGAGGCCCAGAAGGCGGCGTCTGCTGCGTGGCAGGAAGAAATGCTGCTGCGCATACGAACCCGCCATCAAGGAGCCGAAGCTCAGGGAGAAGCGGTGACAAAGGTCGTGAGCGGCCCAGAGGCAGGTGAGTGTGCTTCACCTGCCCCGGCTGCTGAACCTACCGTGCCCGTACTGGACCTCATGGCCGAGTATCTCCTGCTTGGCGCGGTCCCCTGGGAGCAGGTCTTTGCCCCGGAGCTGCAAGCTTCTGCTATAGGCGGAGACCTGCACTGCCGTCCAACTCCTGATTCGGAAATACCTGAGGCTGCTGGGGTATCCACCGACCCCAACCCGGACCGGTCCGCACTTGCAGAGGACCCGCTGCAACCCCTGCTGACACCGCTACCCGCACCAACAGTCACCTGGCCGGCGGCTGAGGAGTGGGCCTGGGACAACCGGGGGGGGACCTGATGGGCTTCCCCCGGGAGACCCAGGCTGAAGCGCGCAGGAGGAGCGAGCTGTGCCATCAGCAGATCCTTCAACTCAGCCGGGAGCAGCGCCAGAGGGAGATTCGCTGCGAGCGCCTCGAGGTGCGCGCCAAGGCTGCAAAGTCCCGGGCCCGCCAGGAGGAGAAGACCCGTCCAAGCCACCGTGTGGAAGGGCAAGTTGTCCGCTTCCACCATGAGGCGGGGTGGGGATTCATTCGGAGTTCCCAGCATGAGCACGACGTCTTTGTCAGCCGGCGGGACGTCGAGCCGCGGCTGAAAAAGGGACACCCTGGCCGGAACCTCGTCCCGGGTGACATAGTCACGTACACCCGCCACCACGGGGTGCGGGGGTGGTACGCCCTGGATGTCCACAAGGTGTTCGTGAGCGATGCCCCCTCGCGCTCGGCCTTAGAGGACCGGTCAGCCTCCGTCAGGAGGAATGAGCCTTTTCCCCGGAGGGGACCCGAGAATTAAGCAGCCCCGGCGGCTGTAACTTGTTTAAAGTTGTAATGGTTGTGTTTATGTTTTAATTTACATTCCCGGTTTCTAGAGACATTTGGCCCTGCGGACTTGCAGCAGACAGACTCATACACTGTAAATAGTTTGCATCTCTTTAGGTGCTCCTTATATTGGTTTTATGTAAAACCGTGGCTATTTCTACCTCAGACCTCAGAAGAAAAACCTGTCTGGAGTGGCTCTCCTGGAGGTCCAACTCGGGATCTTCATGCCCTGCAGCCACCCCAGGGCCTACGTTGGGGGTTTGGGACAGGTCCCTCGTGCTTCTGAACTGCCTTTAAGTCCCTGCACTTTAACCCGTCTGTCTGTGCATAAATGTCTCTGGATGATTCTTGTACTTTTATATTTTTATACCTTTGTACTTTTATATTATATGCTGTTCGAAACGTTTAAGAAGAAGTGCCTCCCATAAAGGGAAGATAGTTTATTGTTCATATATAAAAAAAAAAAAAAACTGTACCAGGTATTGCTCTTTTGCAGCCCGCGGACGTGCTGTGTTTCACCAGGGGGGAATGTGGCGCCCCTGAGGGTTCGACCGCCACAGGGATGCTGCACCTCTTTAATGGGGTGTAGTGTTCCTCCTCTGAGGTAAGAACAGTGCGATGGTCAGGACCCTACCTCCACATCCAACACCACACTTCTCCCACCAGAGGGGGCTAGTAGGCACTAGGTGCTGCCCCTACTGGGAAACGGGAGACTGGGGAACCAAGAGATATGGGAATCAATTATTGGGTGAGGGTGGAGGATTCACATTTTAGTGACACTTTAAATTTCATATTTAATACAAAGCCATCTTGGTTCTGGGTTCTTTGATTGTTCTTTGATCGTGACCTTCCTCCCTGAGCGTGGATCCTGTGTGGACCTGCATAGGATGGAGGCATGGCCCTCGTACCCTGGCTATGGGTCGAGGGGCAGGTTGCAGATAATGAATGTCTCAGCCCGGTCAAGGACCATGACCAAGAAGGCCCGGAGCTCAGGAGTGTAGCTCCACCGCAAATGGATCCCAGGGGGATGCAGACATAGTTACATAGTTAGTAAAGCCGAATAAAGACTTGCGTCCATCAAGTTCGACCTGTTAGTTCTGTAATTGCTAAAGTTGATCCAGAGGAGGGCAAAAACCCCAAATGATTTGGCCAATCTTCACCTGAGGAAAAATTCCCTCCCGACTCTGAAACCAGCAGTCAGAATAAATCCCTGTATCAACCTACTATTTTATTTTATTTTTAAGTATACGCTGAAATCTGCCTGGTATCTAGAAATGCATCCAGTCCCCGCTTGAACTGGTTTAGTGAATCCGACATTACCGTCTCCTCACTCAGTGAATTCCATATTCTCACTGCTCTTACCGTAAAGAACCCCTTCCTATGCTGGTGCTGAAACCTTTTCTCTTCCAGTCTTAGTGAGTGCCCTCTTGTTACCGTAATATCCCTCCTTTTGAACAAATCCCGGGCAAGGTCTCTATACTGTCCCCTAACATATTTGTACACATTTATTATGTCCCCCCTCAACCTTCTCTTTTCCAGGCTGAATAGTCCTAGTTTTGCCAACCTCTCTGGGTATTGCAGTCCCTCCATTCCCTTTATTAATTTTGTTGCCCTCCTTTGTACCTTTTCAAGCTCATTTATATCCTTTCTATATATTGGGGCCCATAACTGAGCACAGTATTCCAAGTGTGGTCTGACCAGTGCTTTGTACAGTGGAAGAACAATGTTCTCATCCTTTGCAGCTATACCTCTTCTGATACATCCCATTACCCTGTTTGCCCTTACAGCAGCGGCCTGACTTTGGGCACTCCAATTTAGTTTGCTATCAATCAAGATGCCCAAGTCCTTCTCCATCTCTGAATTCCCCAATGATTTCCCATTCAGTGAGTACTGGTGACTTCCATTTTTCCTTCCCATATGTATGACCTTACATTTCTCCTCGTTAAACCTCATTTGCCATTTAATGCTCCACCTACCCAGCTTATCCAAATCCCTCTGTAGGTCTGCACTGTCCTCTTTTGTATTAATTGTTTTACATAACTTTGTGTCATCTGCAAATATTGATATTTTACTATTTATCCCGTTGACTATGTCGTTAATAAAGATATTAAATAACATTGGGCCTAGTACAGACCCCTGTGGTACCCCACTAGTGACGCTTACCCAATCTGAGTATATTCCATTTATAACCACCCTCTGCCTTCTATCCTTTAGCCAGTTAGCTACCCACTTGCAGACATTTTCCCCCAGCCCCATCATTCTCATTTTGTATACCAACCTATTATGTGGCACGCTATCGAACGCTTTTGAGAAGTCGAGATACACGACATCCACTGGTTCCCCCTGATCTACTCGAGAGCTAACCTCCTCGTAGAAGTCAATCAGGTTTGCTTGGCAGGAGCGATTCCTCATGAATCCATGTTGGTTCGGGGTTAATAGATTATTAGCATCAAGATGCTCCATGATTGCCTCATTAATAAAGCCTTCAAAAATTTTGCCCACAACGGACGTCAGACTCACCGGCCGATAGTTTCCAACGTCACTTTTCGCTCCCTTTTTGAATATTGGCACTACATTCGCCTGTCGCCAATCAAGTGGTACAGACCCAGTCTCAACAGAGTCCTTAAATATAAGATATAACGGTCTGTCTATCACATTACTTAGTTCCCTTAGTACCCGTGGGTGTATGCCATCAGGTCCTGGTGATTTGTTTATTTTAATGTTACTGAGGCGTTTCTGTACCCCAGCTTGGGTTAGATTTGTCATACTTAGTGGAGGATTAAGTTTGTCACTTCTCATTTCGCCTGTTAGTTCTTTTTCCTTTGTGAAAGTTGACGAAAAAAATTTATTTAATAGATTAGCTTTATCCTCATCTTTCTCTATGATTTTGCCTTCATCACTTTTTATCGGTCCAATATTATTCGATTTAATCCTTTTACTATTTTTATACGTAAAGAACAGTTTGGGATTTGATCTACTTTCCCTAGCAATACGTCTCTCTGTTTCCTCCTTTGCTATTTTTATTTGTTTTTTGCAGGTTCTCGTTTTTTCCTTGTAACACATTAGTGCTTCCTTACTGTTTTCCTGTTTTAATCTCTTGAATGCCTCTTTTTTGCTATTTAACGCCCCTTTTACGTTCTTGTTCAACCATATTGGTTTCCTCTTATTTCGGGCCCTTTTATTCCCATACGGTATATACCTCTCGCACTGAGTATTCAGAATAATTTTGAAGGTTTCCCATTTACTATTCGTATTTCCTTGATTAAGAACTTTGTCCCAGTCTATAAGTTGAAGGTTTTCTTTCAGCTGATCAAATTTCGCCCTCCTAAAGTTTAATGTTTTAGTTGTTCCCTTATTGATAACCCTACTGAAGGGCATTTTGAAATTGATAATATTATGATCACTATTACCTAGGTGCCCCCCTATCTGTACCTCAGTTATTCTATCAGGCCTATTAGTCAATATTAAGTCCAACACGGCCTTCCCTCTCGTTGGTTCCTGCACTAGTTGGGAGAGATAATTATCCTTGATATTTGTCAAGAACCTTTTTCCTTTCTGCGATCTACAGGTTTCTGTTTCCCAGTCAATATCCGGGTAGTTGAAGTCCCCCATTACAATCACCTCATTATGTTTTGCTACTTTGTCTATTTGTCCTAATAGCAGTTTCTCATTCTCCTCTGTTATATTGGGTGGCTTATAGCAGACCCCCAGTAATATTTTATTATTATTTTTTGCCCCCTCTATCTCTACCCACATGGACTCGACCCCCTCTTCTCCCTCTCCTATATCTTCCCTTAGTCTGGGCTTTAGACGTGACTTTACATATAAGCAGACTCCTCCGCCCTTCCCCTGTTTCCGGTCCCTTCTAAATAAACTATAATCTGTTAAATTTACCGCCCAGTCGTAGCTATCATCTAGCCAAGTCTCTGTTATACCTACGATGTCATACCTCTCCTCCGATATAAGCGCCTGCAGCTCATCCGCCTTATTGGTCAGGCTTCTTGCGTTGGTCAGCATGCAAGATAAAACTTTGGGGTTATTTAGCATCCTATTCTTCTCCGTCTAAGTGTCAGACGGAGCGGTATACGCCACCTATCCTTGCCAACCTGATTTATTCAGAGAGATTCCGGCTGCAAGAGGGGTACCGGTCCCCGACACTTGACCATGCCACTCTACGTCCTGGTCAGGGAAGTCCGGTAGGCCCTGAGGATCCCACCGGGTAATGGAAGGAGCGGAGCTGCCACCCGTACCCTTTTTCTGAGTGAAGTTCAGAGGGAGACCCGGCCTATCTACACACACACAGACGGGAAAGGACCCGGTCTGAAGTCTACGAACACTCTGGTGCAGGGTCCTGATTGAACACTGGACTTACTCGGAGGTTGCCGGACCCCCCCCCCCCCCCGTCTCTGGTGACCGCAGAACTCCGCGAGGAGCAGGGAGAAGCCTTCCAACTGCAATCTCCACCGTGAGTAAAAACTCTGGAAGTTAACCCCTATAGCCTCCGGACTCTTTATTCTGCATTACACCGCACTACGCAGTACCAGACCTCCTAGACTACAACCCCCTCCATCCTGTCCCTCTGCCCTGAGGCCCTGCTCTGCCTGTGGGGAGTAGTAACAACGATGGCTGCAATAACACCCTGCCTCAGCGGACTGTAGCGGCGCTGGTCGCCTTCACCAGGTGCCACAGGTGACATAGTTGAGATCAGCCACTCAACCCGGATAAGCCCATACCATCCTTTTTAATGTGACGGCCCTGGGCACGGAGCGGGTCCGGGACACGGCTGCACCACGGCTGCACCCCATCTACAACACAGGACCCGGCTCCGAGTCCCCCATCTCCCAGGATAGGGCTTACAGCGTCACACATATGTACAAAAGAATGTCACTGTGTAAAATAGCTCTTACTATAGTACCAGTGGCATACCACTAATAGCGGCAGATCATATGGCCACATTTGAGCTCTTTAGGAGACCAGATGCTTAAAGGCTCCCTGCTGTACCATTCAGCCATGAGTCTGTGTCTCAGTGCACCAAGCATGATGTCACTATGTCACGTCTGCTGTGCATCGCCTCCGTTCACACGGTGCATAGAGCAGCTCATTGGGGAAACGGGTAGGTGATTAATTTTTATATATTTTTTTATCAGTCCGGACTTGTAGGGGGTTGTGGAGCCTTATACTGTGGAGGCGCCTACTGTGGGGTCATCACTCTGTGTGTGGGGTACCTGTGCAGGCTATTATGTGCTACATGTTCACAGATCGACCAGAAGCTGAAACCAACTTCACCTGCCAGAAGTGTAGACTACTGGCTCTTTTAGAAGAAAAGGTGCGGGGACTGGAAGAAAGAATTGCGACATTAAAACTCATCAAGGAAAATGAAGACTTCCTAGACAGAACAGAAGCGTCACTACTGGTCACGGAAAGTGAAGGAAGTGTCAGAGAACCTCCAGAGGCAGACAAATGGAGGCAAGTGACCAAAAGAAGCAAGAAGACCATGGAGACACCACCAACCACACAACTGAGAAACAGATTCCAAGGACTTGTGGAGGACGAAGATGGCACACCTAAGGATGAGGAACTACCAGCAAGCAAAAAAGAAAAGAGCACCCAGAGACACCCAGAAGCGACAAGAAAAAGGACAGCCAAGAAGGGAAGAAGAGTGGTGGTGGTGGGAGACTCACTACTGAGAGGAACAGAAGCAGCTATCTGCAGACCGGACATAACCGCAAGAGAAGTATGCTGCCTCCCAGGGGCGAAGATCAAGGATGTTACCGATAGGATACCGAAGCTCATCAGTTCCAAGGATGTCCACCCATTTCTTCTGATACATGTTGGCACCAATGACACGGCAAAGAAGGACCTAATGACAATCTGCAAGGACTTTGAAGCATTGGGGAAGAAAGTAAAAGAACTGGATGCGCAGGTAGTTTTTTCTTCTATCCTTCCAGTAGACGGGCATGGCATCAGGAGATGGAACAGGATCCTTGATGTGAACAACTGGCTGAGACGATGGTGCAGACAACAAGGATTTGGATTCCTGGACCACGGTGTGAATTACCTCTATGACGGACTCCTTGCCAGAGACGGACTACACCTCAACAAACCCGGGAAACACACATTCGCCAGGAGACTCGCAACACTCATCAGGAGGGCGTTAAACTAGAAGAAGAGGGGATGGGAAGAAAAATGCCGGACACGAACATGCAACCAGGGAACATACTAATGAAAGATATGAAGTGCGACAAAGAAGGTCCAAGACAAGAAGGGAGGTAAGAAAATTTCTAATACAATCCACAGGGAGAAGATTGGAACAAAACAAAATCGTGTAAACTGCATTCTAGCAAATGCCAGGAGCCTGACAAACAAGATGGATGAACTGGAAGCAGAAATAGCTACAGGTAACTATGACATAGTGGGAATAACCGAGACATGGTTAGATGAAAGCTATGACTGGGCAGTTAACTTACAGGGTTACAGTCTGTTTAGAAGGGATCGAAGAAGTCGGAAAGGGGGTGGAGTCTGTCTATATGTAAAGACGTGTCTAAAGCCTACAATACGGGAAGATGTATGGGAGGGAAATGAGGAGGTCGAGTCCTTATGGGTGGAGATACATGGGGCAAAAAACAATAATAAAATTATCATAGGAGTCTGTTATAAACCACCAAATATAGCAGAAGCCACGGAAAGTCTATTAATGAGACAAATAGACGAAGTAGCAAAAAATAACGAGGTGATTATTATGGGGGACTTCAACTACCCCGACATAGACTGGGAAACTGAAAGCTGTAGATCTCAGAAAGAAAACAGGTTTCTGTCAATTATCAAAGACAATTATTTGTCACAACTTGTGCAGGAACCAACTAGAGGGACGGCCCTTTTAGACTTAATATTAACTAACAGGCCAGACAGAATAACTGAGGTGCAGGTTGGGGGGCAACTGGGAAATAGTGACCACAACATTATACAATTCCACATGTGCTTCAGTACGGTGCCCAGCAAGGGAGTCACAAAAACACTGAACTTCAGGAGGGCAAAGTTTGATCAGCTAAGAGATGCCCTTCACCTTATAGACTGGGATAGTATCTTTAGTAATAGGAGCACGGATAGAAAATGGGAAATTTTCAAAACAGTCCTACATAGTCACTGTAGAAGGTACATACCTTATGGGAATAAAAGGGCTAGGAATAGGAGGAAGCCAATGTGGCTAAATAAGGAAGTCAAGAGGGCAATGAAAAACAAAAAAAGGGCTTTTGGTAAACTTAAACATGAAGGCAGCGAGGAAGCGCTAATATCTAATAGGGAAAAAATCAAAATCTGTAAGAAACAAATAAGAATAGCAAAAGAGGAGACAGAGAGACTAATTGCCAAGGAAAGTAAAAAGAATCCCAAACTGTTCTTTAACTATATAAACAGTAAAAGGATTAAAACTGATGGAGTTGGCCCATTGAAAAATAACCTGGGTAAAATCATAGAGGGCGATGAGGGTAAAGCAAACCTACTAAATAGCTTCTTCTCCACTGTTTTCACAAAAGAAAACAATTTATCGGAGGAAATGCAGAGTGATAAAGTAAACCCTCCGCTAAATATCACCCACCTAACCCAGGAGGAAGTTCAGAAACGCCTAAATAATATCAAAATAGACAAGTCACCAGGCCCAGATGGCATACACCCCCGGGTACTAAAAGAATTAAGTAATGTGATAGACAGACCGCTGTATCTTATATTCAAGCACTCTTTATGGACAGGGACTGTCCCACTAGACTGGCGCCAAGCAAATGTGGTACCAATATTCAAAAAGGGGTCTAAAAGTGACCCTGGGAACTATAGACCAGTCAGCTTAACGTCTGTTGTGGGTAAATTGTTTGAAGGATTTCTTAGAGATGCTATTGTAGAATATCTTAATGATAATAACTGTCTAACTCCATATCAACATGGATTCATGAGGGATCGCTCCTGCCAAACAAACCTGATGGCCTTCTACGAGGAGGTGAGCTCACAGCTGGACCGGGCAGAGTCAGTGGATGTTGTATACCTTGACTTCTCCAAAGCGTTTGATACCGTGCCACACAAAAGGTTGGTATATAAAATGAGAATGCTTGGTCTGGGGGATAATGTGTGCAAGTGGGTAAATAGCTGGCTGAGTGATAGAAAGCAGAGGGTGGTTATCAATGGAGTAAGCTCAGGGTGTGTCAGGGTTACTAGCGGGGTGCCTCAAGGGTCTGTCTTGGGCCCTATATTATTTAATATATTTATTAATGATCTAGTGGAAGGGTTGCATAGTAAAATAGCAATATTTGCAGATGATACTAAACTTTGTAAAGTAGTTAATACAGATGAGGATAGGGCACAGCTACAGGAGGATTTAGATAAATTGGGGAGTTGGGCCAAAAAATGGCAAATGGGGTTCAATGCCGATAAATGTAAGGTCATGCACATGGGAAAGAAAAACAGCAGTCACCCATACATATTAAATGGGAAACCGTTGGGGAAATCTGACATGGAGAAGGACCTGGGCGTCTTGGTTAATAGCAAATTAAATTGGAGTGCCCAGTGTCAGGCAGCTGCAGCGAAGGCAAATAGAGTCATGGCATGCATCAGAAGAGGAATAGGGGCATATGATGAGAACATTGTTCTTCCTCTGTATAAAGCGCTGGTAAGGCTGCACTTAGAATATTGTGCACAGTTCTGGGCTCCAGTGCTCAGGAAAGACATATTGGAGCTAGAGGGGGTACAAAGGAGGGCGACTAAGGTAATAAAGGGAATGGAGGGCCTAGAATACCCAGAGAGGTTGTCAAAATTAGGCCTATTTACGTTGGAAAAGAGAAGGCTTAGGGGAGACCTCATAAACATGTATAAATACATCAGGGGGCAGTACAGAGATCTCTCCCATGACCTGTTTATACCAAGGATGGTGACAAAGACGAGGGGGCACACTATGCGTCTGGAGGAAAGGAGGTTCCTGCACCAGCATAGAAGGGGATTCTTTACGGTCAGAGCCGTGAGACTCTGGAACTCTCTGGGAGAGGAAGTGGTGATGTCCAACTCACTTAAAGAGTTCAAGAGAGGCATGGACGCCTTTCTTGAGAACAATAAAATTACATTTTATGCTTAGTTAATTAATCCAGGGATTTAATCTGACTGCCAGATTGGTGTCGGGAAGTGAATTTTTCCTCAATGATGTAAATTGGCCTATACCGCATGGTTTTTTGTTGCCTTCCCCTGGATCAACGCTGCGGAGTAGCTGCAGTGCACAAGAAATAGGCTGAACTGGATGGACGCTTGTCTTTTTTCGGCCTTATAAACTTATAAACTAAACTAAACTATTATACTGTGGCTACTTTCATCATATTGTATGGAGGTCCTGTGGAGACCATGATACAGTGGAGGCCCTGTGGGCCATTATACTGTGTGGGCAGCTGTGAGGGCCATCATACAATGTGGGTCTGTGGGGACCATCATACTTCTTGGGAACCATAATACTGTGTGAAGGAGGGGAGTTGCTAGGGAGCCATCATACAGTGTGGGTATATGGGGGGCCATCATGCTGTGTGGGTGTTTGTGAGGGCATCATACCTTACTGGGGGGACTATGGAGTCATCTTACTGTGTGTGTGTCAGGGTTACTGTAGGGGAATTTACTGTAGGGGGGTATAATACTGTGTGTTGGATGCATGTTTTGTTGTATTTAAATCAACAGGGTGATAAAAAGGGATGAGAACACTAAAGGACTTCAGTATGGGCACATTCACTATGTGCATGCCACAAGACATGTTCATTTCCCTGTCTTCAAAAGTTGAGCTATGCCCTTTGTGAAAGCACCTATATACTGCGATTCTACTTACACTGCAGAATTTATTATTATTTTTTACTGGGGGGGGAGCAATTTGGACTTTTGCTATGGGGCCCCATGATTTCTATGTACGCCCCTGGTTAAGGAACTTCCTTTCCAGGGTAAAGACTTGTGTATAAGGTAAAATAAATAACCAAAAACAAAAATGCTCCTCCACACCTTGGGCTATGTTCACAAGTAGCATTTTTTATGCGTTTTTGCACTTTTGTATTGCTTTCAACAGTGACAAATGCATTCACCGGGAAATGTCATTTTAACATTTTACAACCTTATCTGGCCATGTGCTGTGTGACACACGCATACAGTGCTGAAAAGACATGGGAATAGCATTGGTAAGATCCCTGGAAGCATCTCTGACACCCAGGTTACTACCAAAAAGTGTGCCCATCAGAAGTGATCCTTGCCGCATCAGAAGATGCAGACTTGCAACTATCCCCGTGCAAATCCTTGTCCCAGGGCAGTGTTCAATTTGTACCTCCCCCATACCTTTCAATGCAAGCGCAAGTATGCAGCCTGCCACACACCCACCCCCAGGCTGCAATACCATACTGCTAACTTGCACTTGAAATGGGGCCTTTTAGTTTGGAGGAGGCCAAAGCTGGCCATTACCTCATTTGGCAGTCCCCAGCCGCCCGGTGGCCGGGTGTCCATAAACGGTCCCCAGCCGCCCCTATTTCTCCTTGGAAGTTCCCCCACACTTTTCTTAGCCCGGCCTGCTTTAGAGCAGCATTGGACGAGCCCACCAGAGAACCAGACTCCTCCGGTGGGCCCTGGCTTCTCCATCAGGGGAGTTGAGAGTGCCAAGGTGAGGAGCATGATGAGGATGATAGAAGTTAGCGTCTGCTTTGTTTTCTTGGAATGCAAGCGCATGTGACTCGCCCCCTGGGCCGTGGGGCACTCGGATCCGGGCAATTAGGGAAACGATGGGAGTAGTAGTGGCAACCCGGTTCCGTGGCTCAGGGTGGTCAGGCCAGTGGTAGTCCGTTATGTGTTATTGATAATGTCCGACTACGCCACCCGTGGATTGCGGTTATTAGGAACCGCCGCTGCATGCAGACCGCTGGGGCTGATGAGGTGTGCAGCTAGGGTAGTGTGACTCCCCACGGGAAGAGTGCGGCCCCAGGGCAGTATAGTGGATGGTGGGAGTGATGGTAGTGAGAGTCCCAGTGCTGATAGTGCTGGAGGAGCAAGGAGCGCACAGACAACAGGTTGCAGTCCAGGGTCTTTACTAAACAGGTAAACTGACCCACAAACAGTCCCAGCTAGGAGGGGACCTGGATGTCTGAGAGCAACGGGGAAATTGGCCCTGGTCAGGGTGAGGGTGTAGGCCTACCGTGCTTTCTGCGCTCCTTCTGGCTATCTCCTCCTGATAGGGTAACAGCCCACGTTTCCGAGCTTTCCGTGTATTCTCGCCTGTATGGCCTGCGAGGTGGGTTCCTTTCTGCTCCCAGCCTTGTACGGCTTTACTGGTCCCTTCGGTTGTGGCAGGGCCTCCAGGCTTCTTAGGCCAAGGAATATACATTCCTTGCGGACTGGTTCTCTGCTGGAGGATGTAGAATCCTCCCAGCCTCAGACACCAAAGTCTGGTAAAGTAAGTCTTTTCTCTGCCAAGACAGGCTCACTGCGCCTCTTGTCTCTGGCTTGTGGCTCTCCTTCTGCCACACTTCCTCTTAGGTGCAATACAACTGTCCCTCCCTGCTCTGGGACCTGAATCCTCAGATAGGTCGTCCAGTTCTCTCTAACCCTGCCCCCAGTACCAGCTTTTATAGGGGCAGCCAGCTCCCCCTACTGGCCTGAGACAGGAGGCATTGCATGCTAATGTTCCCCTGACTAGAGAACCTTCCCCTTGCTCTCAGACACAGCTTTAATTACGCTTGTTACATCCAGGCCAGGGTGACACATTCCCCCCTAGTGAAATTTAGTACTCCGGGACTAAACAATAAACAAAGACAATATGCATAACAATAAAACATTAATAGACAGACGACGCACAAATTGAGTTCTTAAGGTCACAGTGTGGCCTGTGACCGGGTGTCCATATCACCAACTCAACGGGGAGCCTTAACCAGGTGGGGGTCTGTCCTACCCCAAGTCCTTCACAGTCTTAGTTCATTCCTGGGTTAGGCTCCGAACGCAGTCCATACAAGGTCCCGGTTATAAAAAGTCCATAACCTGTGAGTCCTTACGGTAGCTGCAAGAAACTGAAACAGAGTATTACCAAACAAGCATGTAACTTGGCAAACATTTCAACAGTTGGTAACAGGGCTATTGACAATTTTAGTACACTCTATATTCTCCAGCGAGCGGGTATCTGTCCCTACTCGACCTACGTAGCCCACTGTCTGGTGGTGGACCAACCTGGCTTTCCCCACTAGCGTTAGGGGTACAGCTACCAGCTGGGTGTACAGGTAGGGCAGGCAGCTGTCTGCGGGTCCTTTGGCTTACCGCAGGCATGGCAGGCTCACTGTCAGCAGAGGGTTGACTCTCCTGGGCTGCTGGTACAGGCTCTTCTGCCTCTGGAACCGCTTGCTCCTCTTCACCTTCCGGCTCTGGTGTTGGTTGTTGCTGTGCCGGTTGCAGGAAATGCAGGACAGGTACCACTATAGCATCATTTATGCGAGTCCAGGACTGAGGGAACTCTCCGAGAACGGTGCTGATCATTTCTTCCTTGTCCTCTGCGGGTTCAAGGTCACTCTGATCCTCTTCTGCACTACGGAGTTGCTCGGGGCACCTTTTGAGGTGGTCTCTGGAGACGACACTAGTGGTTTCTCCTCCGTCCTTGGTGATTACGCACACCTTTGGTTTGTCGTGGTCAGACTGCAGTACGGTGTAGGGTTCCCTTTCCCACTGGTCGTCCAACTTATGTAGCCTTCTCTTCCGCTTCAGGACTTGCTCACCAGGTTCTAGGGGACCAGCAGGGGCGTGTTGATTGAAGAGTTTTTCTTGCCTCTCTCTCACCTGGGCCAGGCTCTTCTCCACACTCTCCTGTACCTTCTTGTACTGCAGTTGCCCTTCCGTATCCCAGTCCGCATCCGGGGAGGTGTCCTCAGGTATTAGGACTCCCATCTCCAGGTCTACGGGCAGCTTACCTGGTCTAGCTCGCATCAGGTAAGCCGGGGTGCAGTTTGTAGCATTCACCGGGATATTGTTGTATAGGTCTATCAGGTCCGGCAGTTTTTCTGGCCACAGGCTGCGTTCCTCCAGGGGCAACGTCTTCAGGAGATCAATGACTATATTGTTCATCTTCTCACACATCCCGTTGGTTTGTGGGTGGTAAGGCGTTGTACGAATTTTCTTACAGCCATAGAGGTTGCAGAACTCCTGGAAGATTTCAGCCTCGAACGCTGGACCCTGGTCTGTCAGGACCTGTTCCGGATACCCGTGTGGACGACAGAAGTATTGCTGGAAGGCTCTGGCTGCTGTTTGGGCTGTCAAGTCTTTTACCGGGACCACCACGAGAAAACGGGAATAGTGGTCCACGATTGTCAGGGCGTAGATGTACCCTGACCGGCTTGGAACCAACTTGACGTGGTCTAGAGCTACCAGCTCAAGAGGCTGCGTGGTGACGATGGGCCTCAAGGGTGTCTTCTGGCTGGTGCGGTCCTTCCTCCTTAGGTGACAAGGGCCACAGTCTCTGCACCACTTTTCTACAGCTCCTCTCATGCCGACCCAAAAGAACCTTCCTCTTAGCAGGAACTCCAGTTTCTTCCAACCGAAGTGTCCCGCTCTGTCATGGTAAGCTCCCAGGACCATAGCTGCATCCCGCCTTGGGACCACGACTTGCCAGGTCAGCTTGTGCGTCCGGTGGTTGACAATCCTTCTGCACAACTTGCCTTCGTAGAGGAACAGCTTGCTCTTCTCCTTCCACAGCTGCTTCGCTTCCTCTGGAGCATCCGGATCCATGCGGGCGTCTTCCTGGGTCAGCAGATCTTTCACCAGGCGGATGGCAGGGTCACTATCTTGGGTCTCGGCCCAGCTGTGGTGAGGTAGGGGATTGATCATCACAGTTGTTAGATCCTCCTCCTTCACGCGGTGAGAGTGTTGAGCGGCTCCATACCGGTGAAACGCGGGGAGTTCTACCTCCTCCAGCTCTTCTGGGTCTTCGTCACCTTCAGGTAAGTGAGGCATCCTTGATAGGGCGTCCGCGTTGGCGTTGGTTTTGCCTGCCCAGTACTTGATCACGAAGTCATAGTTGGAGAGACGGGCCATCCACCGCTGTTCTAGGGCACCCAGTCTTGCATTGTCCAGGTGTGTCAACGGGTTGTTGTCCGTGTACACGGTGAACTTTGCGGAGGCCAGGTAATGCTTGAAGCGTTCCGTCACGGCCCACACCACCGCCAAGAATTCTAGCTTGAAGGAGCTGTAATTCTCCGGGTTCCTCTCGGTGGGCCTCAGCTTCCGACTGGCGTATGCGATCACCCGTTCTCTGCCCTGTTGGTTTTGGGACCGTACGGCTCCCAGTCCCACATTACTGGCGTCCGTATGGAGAATAAAAGGCTGGCCATAATCAGGGTAGGCCAGGATCTCATCCCCTGTGAGAGCCATCTTTAGCTGGCGGAAGGACTCCTCTTCCGGTTTATCCCACTTGAAGGGTGGCTTCTGACTCCTGGACTTAGACTGTCCGATCAGGAGGTCCTGCATAGGAGCTGCCATCTTAGTGAACCCGGGGATGAACCTTCGGTAGTAGCCTACCAACCCGAGAAACTGTCTCACCTCTTTGATGTTCGAGGGGCTTGGCCAGCTCTTGATTGCCGTGACCTTGTCAGGGTCGGGGGCCACTCCTTTCGCGCTTACCACGTGCCCTAGGTACTGGACCTTTGGTTTCAGCAGGTGACACTTCGATGGTTTCACCTTCAGGCCATAGCCTGCCAGGGCTTCGAACACCTCGGCCAGGTGCTTGAGATGGTCCTCGTAGGTCTTCGAATAGACGATCACGTCGTCCAGGTAAAGGAGGACCGTCTCGAAGTTTCGGTGCCCTAGACAGCATTCCATCAGCCGCTGGAAGGTCCCTGGTGCGTTGCAGAGCCCGAAAGGCATACAGTTGAACTCACTCAGTCCCATCGGGGTGGTGAAGGCGGTCTTCTCCTTGTCAGCCTCTGCCACAGGAACCTGCCAGTACCCGCTAGTAAGGTCCAAAGTAGAAAAGAAGTTAGCAGATTTTAGTTCGGCTAAAGACTCCTCTATTCTAGGCAGCGGATATGCGTCTTTGTGGGTGATACGGTTGATTTGTCTATAGTCCACGCACATTCTCATGGTGCCGTCTTTCTTTTTCACCAGAACCAAGGGGGCTGCCCAGGGGCTACAGCTATCTCTAATGACCCCAGCTTCTTTCATCTCTCTTAGCATGCCCTTGGCGTTCTGATAATGTGCAGGGGGTACAGGTCGGTGTCTTTCTTTTATCGGTGGGTGGCTCCCAGTGGGGATGTGGTGTTCTATCCCTTTTACTCTGCCGAAGTCTAGCGGGTGCTTACTAAAGACTCTCTCGTACTCCTGTACCACCCGGTAGACTCCTTGTTTTTGGTGCAGGGGAGTGGAGTCAGCACCCACGTGGAGTTTCTGGCACCAGTCCTCTTTTTGTTTCTGGGAGCCATTACCCTCCGCCTGAGGAGATGGAGGCAAGGGTTCCACAGCCCTGATAGCTTTGTGTTCGACAACAAACAGTTTGGCGAGTGTAGCGTACCTGGGTAAGTGTACTTCCCTCTCCCCAATGTTGAGGATGCGGACGGGCACCCTCCCATGACGGACATCAACCACCCCCCGGGCTGTCAAAATGGTGGGCCTGCTGTCTGAGTACACGGGTTCTACCATGGCTTGGTAGTCTCTACCTCTCAACCCGATTGCAGTCCAACACCAGATCATCATTTCACTTTCGGGAGGCATGGATATTGGGGAATGGGTCACTCAGTCTTACGCTACCGATCTCACCACCAGACAGTTCTACCTGCTGCCATCTCATCAGGGCTTTTATCTCCTTGTTGAGGACTCTCTGTTGGCTGGAACTAGCATTCACCGCCACCTGTTGTAGAATTACAATTACCTCTGAAAGACAATTTTCAATTATGTTAGTACCCACAGTTATTTTAGGGTGACTTTCATGACGGTCAATGTCCACAATAATCACTCCCTGTGCCGGCAGTTCAACTTTACCAATTTTAATGGTCATCTCCTTGAACCCCATCTGCGGCACGGGTAAGCCATTACTGGCGATGATGCTCAAGTTACTGTCTGGATACCGTGTGATATCAGCATCAGTCCAATACTGCTTAAAAAGTACATAAGGGATTGTGGTTACTTGTGACCCAGTATCCAGCAAGGCGCTCATGGGGATACCGTCCAGCACCACGGGTAAAACCGGGCGCCCCCCAACGTACTTATCACGCCAATTATAAGGGCCTGGTGATCTTATGCCTGGGGGTTGGCCCTCTGCCCCAGGTTGGACCCGTTTAAATTACAGTACCTGGAAATGTGTCCGGGCTGGTTGCATCGACGGCAAATGGGCTGTCCATCCTCTGCGTAGCGGTCTGTGGGCCTCCCTCGGAACGACGGGATCCTCCTCTGTCGACGCCACGGGACATCCTCCGGACTTGAAGCCAGCTCGATGGGTCTTGACGGGTCCACTTGCAACGCCTGGACGGTCCTGGTCAACGCCGCGACGCTCCTGGTCAGCTCCTGGACTTGGTCGTGCAGGTCTTTCGACGGGGCTTGGTTCAGGGCCTGTGCATCAGCCCCCACGGGACCCATAGAGGAGGGCGCCGTCTCCTGGTGGTAGGTGAGAGCAGGGCGCCGGGGGATTATAGCGCCACTTGTTGCGGATTCACGGAGCACCCTTATGGCCCTGTCCTTGAATTGGGCAAAGGTCAGATCAGGGTTCTGAAAGAACATGAGGCGCAGCTGGGTCCTGTGGGCGCTAGACAGCAGACCTTCTATGAACTGTTCTGTTAGGAGCTTATCCGTATCCTGCACGCTGCCAGGGTCAGCTTGTTGGATGGCCCTCAGGGCTTCCTGCAGATTGAGGGCATAGTCTCTGATGCTGTCCTGTGCCCGCTGCTTACATCCATAGAACCTCATTTTAATCTCAGCGGAGGTACATGTGTCAAAGGTACCCCGCAGCCGGGCCAGAATACCCTTCACAGTCCTTTTCTCCTCAGTGGGCCATGATTTTACCTCCCTTTGGGCTGCTCCAGTTAACTGCCCTGTCAATATGCTGACCTTCTGTTCCTCTGTCAGGGGGTAAACCTGGAACAAACTGTACAGCCTTTCCTTGAAGTCAGTTAGGGCATGGGGCTCCCCTGAGTACTTGGGCAGCCAGGCCGCTCCAGGGATGTAGGACAGGGAAAAGGGCATCACCGCTGCTGCAGCTGCATTGGTGGTAGTGGGCGCCTCTGTGTCCGACATCTTCCCCCCCCCTAGTTAAGCGTGGCCTACCTTCCGACGATCCTCTTCTGTAGGCCGCGGCTCCGCTGCTGCTGCTATGGACGAGGACCTGGCGTCGCGTCCTGATGACGTCAGCGTCGCTCTCTCTCCCTTCCAGGACCTTGCGCAGCGTCGGTGCGTGGGGCGGAGCTTCGGATCTCGCGCGGTTTTGACGTCCACGCCCCTCTTCTTCCCGCGCGGCGTCCTGAAGATGGCGTCCGATGGCGGGAAGCAGCTGCGGATAGCGGGAAGACGGCAGAAGACGGCGGGAAACGGTCCAAGATGGCGTCTGATGGCGGGAATCGGCTACAGATGGCGGGAAATGACTCCGGACGGCGGGAAACTTCGCCACAGGTAAGTTACAAAAGTCTTTTTCAGGCACGCAGTACCCGGTGGTTGCGGGCACGAAATCCTGCCGACTACGCCAAAGCTGACTCGCCCCCTGGGCCGTGGGGCACTCGGATCCGGGCAATTAGGGAAACGATGGGAGTAGTAGTGGCAACCCGGTTCCGTGGCTCAGGGTGGTCAGGCCAGTGGTAGTCCGTTATGTGTTATTGATAATGTCCGACTACGCCACCCGTGGATTGCGGTTATTAGGAACCGCCGCTGCATGCAGACCGCTGGGGCTGATGAGGTGTGCAGCTAGGGTAGTGTGACTCCCCACGGGAAGAGTGCGGCCCCAGGGCAGTATAGTGGATGGTGGGAGTGATGGTTGTGAGAGTCCCAGTGCTGATAGTGCTGGAGGAGCAAGGAGCACACAGACAACAGGTTGCAGTCCAGGGTCTTTACTAAACAGGTAAACTGACCCACAAACAGTCCCAGCTAGGAGGGGACCTGGATGTCTGAGAGCAACGGGGAAATTGGCCCTGGTCAGGGTGAGGGTGTAGGCCTACCGTGCTTTCTGCGCTCCTTCTGGCTATCTCCTCCTGATAGGGTAACAGCCCACGTTTCCGAGCTTTCCGTGTATTCTCGCCTGTATGGCCTGCGAGGTGGGTTCCTTTCTGCTCCCAGCCTTGTACGGCTTTACTGGTCCCTTCGGTTGTGGCAGGGCCTCCAGGCTTCTTAGGCCAAGGAATATACAGTCCTTTGCGGACTGGTTCTCTGCTGGAGGATGTAGAATCCTCCCAGCCTCAGACACCAAAGTCTGGTAAAGTAAGTCTTTTCTCTGCCAAGACAGGCTCACTGCGCCTCTTGTCTCTGGCTTGTGGCTCTCCTTCTGCCACACTTCCTCTTAGGTGCAATACAACTGTCCCTCCCTGCTCTGGGACCTGAATCCTCAGATAGGTCGTCCAGTTCTCTCTAACCCTGCCCTCAGTACCAGCTTTTATAGGGGCAGCCAGCTCCCCCTACTGGCCTGAGACAGGAGGCATTGCATGCTAATGTTCCCCTGACTAGAGAACCTCCCCCTTGCTCTCAGACACAGCTTTAATTACACTTGTGGCATCCAGGCCAGGGTGACACACATGTATGTAGTAGCAGCTAGGCCTGAGGTGGTCAGCATTTTGGCGCATATCCTACCTCCTCCAAGGATTGCTGGATGTTTTCCTGCTTCTATCCCAGTTCTATGACTCTGGTTAAAACAAAGCTTCAGGTGATGTGTAATAGTGGGGAAGGACGTAGCCTTCCTTTGGCACTGAAGTAGTTAAAGAAAGTGTTCCCGTAGTTAGACCTCTCTGAACTGTTGGTAGACCAAGCTAAGGGGTTAGCTTTAGTGGTCCAGTCAATAGAGTGGAGGGGGAACTTAGTGCCCAGATCAAGCCTTAAGTGATATAGAGCTTGTTCCTGACATTCCTTGTGGGCTGCAGTACCTGTAAACAGCCACAAGATGCCACTGTCCTGGGTGAAGATGTCAGGTTGAGTCTGCTGGCAGTGTTACAGACAGTGATGGGTTAATGCTGTGTGAAGACAGCTCACTGAGGGTGGGCACATTAGGAAAATCTCTTTAGTTTCCAGGATCAGGAAGTGATTCTTCAGTTAGAGATAGGACGGTGAACCGTACAGGCAGCCTGAATATATGGTGGCTTCTAGGGTAGACGGGAGCTCCATACCCTCAGACAGTGGGATCACTTGTGTGAAAGTCTCCCCACGCAAGAGCAAGAGTCCTGTTAGCCGGCTGGAGAAACTCATCAGAGGTAGTGAGGACCCGGGGCACTTCTAGTCTGCAGGAAGCAGAGGAAGATAAATAGGACTCCCGGCTTAGATGTGGGGGAGAGATCGGATCCAGATCACTGTTGGTATTGCAGAAGAGTCTCTTGGGCTAGAGATTAGAGTCACAGAGATGCTTCACTTAAAGAGGGAACCAGGGCTGAAGATGTTGCCAGTGCCTGTGAGAGAGATAATAACCTGTCGGGCCATATCCATTATATCTGCCTGTAAATATTGTACATATTCCTCTTCCCCAAGTAAAGTTCAAGTTCTGGTTAAGAACTTCGTGTCCTCTGAATTTATTGCTGCCCTGGTCCCAGAAGAGAAATGCCTGGAGACAGCCGCGATCGGATGGTTTGAAGTAAGTGGAGAGCACCACATACACAGCCACACATCAGAGGGAGGACACAAATTGTCTGTAGGGTGTCAGAGTGAGAGGGGGCTACAGCTCGCCCACGACTACCTTGCTGGGGCACCTTACAGATGAATGATGGATGAGGTGGTGGCAAAGGAGAGAGCAGGAGGAACAGGGACCATTCACATCAATATCAGGCCAGTCAACCAAACATGTCTTGTAGGATATGTTTCTGTACCAAAAGGAGTGGTTCGGCTACACAGTTATAGGGCATACAGTGAGTGCAATGCCTACCAAAAATTTTGAGGCACTCCAATGCCCCTTGGAAATGACATGGAGGTCAGAGGGCATTAACTAAACCGTTTTTTCCATTTATAGCAACTGGGTCTCCTGTGCACTTTTGGCCTAAGCAGTGAATGGAAGGCTTTCCAAAAATTATGAGGAATTGCAATGCCCCTTGAAACAGACGTGGATGACAGCATACTAAAAACCTTATACCCATTATTGGGGAGTGGGTCTCCCTTAGTGTTCACCTACGCATTGAAGAGCAAAAGTTGACTAAAATTAGGAGGAAATGCAATGCCCGTTGGAAGAATGGTGGAGGTCGCAGTGGAATAAAAAGACAATATCAATGGCCCTTGAAAAAGTGGTGGAGGTCGCAGTAGCTTAACAAGACGGTTTTATGCCCCTTGGAAGAATTGTGGAGGTCGCAGTAGCTTAACAAGACGGTTTTAATGCTCCTGGGAAAGTGGTGGAGGTCGCAGTGGAATTAAAAGACAATATCAATGCCCCTCGGAAAAGTGGTGGAGGTTGCAGTAGCTTAACAAGACGGTTTTAATGCCCCTTGGAAGAGACATGGAGGTCGCAGTGGAATAAAAAGACAATATCAAAGCCCCTGGGAAAAGTGGTGGTCGCAGTAGCTTAACAAGACGGTTTTAATGCCCCTGGGAAAAGTGGTGGAGGTCGCAGTAGCTTAACAAGATGGTTTTAATGCCCCTGGGAAAAGTGGTGGAGGTTGCAGTGGAATAAAAAGTCAATATCAATGCCCCTGGGAAAAGTGGTGGTCGCAGTAGCTTAACAAGACGGTTTTAATGCCCCTGGGAAAAGTGGTGGAGGTCGCAGTAGCTTAACAAGACGGTTTTAATGCCCCTGGGAAAAGCGGTGGAGGTCGCAGTAGCTTAACAAGACGGTTTTAATGCCCCTTGGAAGAGACGTGGAGGTCAGAGGTCCTTAACTCTGACTGACATAGGGCCCACAATCCTCGGTGTGGGGAGGATGTGTTCCGTCCCAAGGTCCGACTGGGTTACAGTGGAATAAAAAGACTACCAATGCCCCTGGGAAAAGTGGTGGAGGTCGCAGTAGCTTAGCAAGATGGTTTTAATGCCCCTTTGAAGAATGGTGAAGGACGCATTAGCTTAACAAGTTGGTTTTAATGCCCCTGGGAAAAGTAGTGGAGGTCGCAGTGGAATAAAAAGACAGTATCAATTCCCCTGGGAAAAGTGGTGGTCGCAGTAGCTTAACAAGACGGTTTTAATACCCCTTGGAAGAGACGTGGAGGTCGCAGTGGAATAAAAAGACAATATCAATGCCCCTGGGAAAAGTGGTGGAGGTCGCAGTAGCTTAACAAGACGGTTTTAATGCCCCTTGGAAATGACATGGAGGTCAGAGGTCCTTAACTCTGACTGACATAGGGCCCACAATCCTCGGTGTGGGGAGGATGTGTTCCGTCCCAAGGTCCGACTGGGTTCCGGCTTCCACTATGTTTACCCAGTGTGCCGTCAGGGAGATGTACCGTCCCTGGCCACAAGCACTTGTCCGTTGTCAGGTGGACTCTCCCAGTAACTGCGTTGTTGAGGGCACGGCAGATGTTTTGGGACACGTGCTTGTGTAGTGTGGGGATGGCACACCGGGCAAAATAGTGTTGGCTGGGGACCGAGTACCGAGGGACGGCCGCCGCCATAAGGTTGCGGAAGGATTCCGTCTCCACCAGCCTAAAAGGCAGCATTTCCAACGCAAGTAGTCGTGAAATGTGCGAATTTAGGACTGTGACCTGTGGGGCGTTGGCTGCGAATTTGCGCTTTCGTTCAAAGGTCTGGGATATGGACAATTGAACGCTGCGGTGGGACGTGGACGTTGATGCTGTTTCTTCAGAAACTGCCATAACAAGTGAAGACTGAGTATGCAGTATGGAGAGGGGATTGCCTTGCACGCACAACAGGGGGTTCTCTTACATGCACAACAGCGGAAGAAGCAGTGGTGACACCCACTGACACAGGTCGTGGACCCTGGGGTTCGCCCCACAAAGTCGGGTGCTTGGCTGACATGTGCCTGATCATGCTGGTGGTGGTTAGGCTGGTAGTTTTGTCACCCCTGCTGATGCTGGCATGGCAGGTGATACAAATGGCCTTTTTGGGGTTATCAGCAGAGTCTTTAAAAAAATTCCAGACTCTGGAGACCTACCGATTGTACTGGCAACGTCCCTCATGTTGCTGTTACGGGGAATGGTTGCCCGCCTTCTGTCTGCGGCCACCACACTGCTTCTTCTGCCTGTTGGGGTACTCTGCCTCCCTCCCCCTGTGAGCTGCTGGCCTCGCTCTGCGTGTCCTCCTGCCACGTTGGGTCAGTTACTAGATCATCCACCACCTCCTCCTCTTCCACTTCCGCACCACGGTCCTCCTCCTCACTTCGTGGCAATTGTGTCTCGTCATCGTCCACCTCTTGTGACAAATTGCCAGCGTCGCCTTCCTGTGGCCATAGCTGTTCAAATATTTGGCCATCGCTACATGGGATCTCCTCTTCCACCACTTAAAGCGCAGCAGACGAGGGGCCCAAATATGGAAATGGACCAGTGAACAGCTCTTCAGAGTGTCCAACTGTGGGATCAGTTGCTGTCTGACGACACTCATCATGGTGGGAGGAAGGTGCATCAGAGTGAAGAGGAGTATGCAGTTGATACACACGGCTACTAACACTTGACCATGTGGAAGACAGACCGGAGGTGGTGGTGCCCAGGTGACTGGAAGTATTATCTGCTGTCCAATTAATAACCTGTTCACACTGATCAGTTGACAATAGTGGTGCTGTTGTGTGTTTCCCTAGTAATTCGGTCAAGAACTGGGAGCGAGAAGATGTGGCTGTTGGTTGTGACACATTTTCACCTTGGCCACGGCCCCGTCCTCTGCACGCACCATCACCAGAACGTTCAGTTCCACGTCCCTTGCCACGCACCTTGCCCATTGTAAATGAAGTAAAATAGCTTACACTTGCACTATCAATGGCAAAAGGGTAATAAAAAGGAGATTTGAACTGTGGAAGAGAAAAACCACAGTTCTAGTTCTCTGGCCTACACCAGAATCTTTTAAACAGATATATTTGTGCCTGAACAGTCAGCCAGACACTCAAACTTTTTTTTTTATGAAAAAAAGGCAAAAAAGTGGATAACACAGAGATTTGAACCGTGGAACTGCAAAACCACAGTTTTAGTTATCTGGCCTACACCAGATTCGTTTAAACAGATTTATTTGTGTCTGAACACTCACAGACACACTCAACTTTTTTTTGGGGGGGGGGAATACCAAAAGGTTAATAAGACGATTTTTGCAGGCTTTAGAGGCCCTACACTACCTATTTCGCAGTTTAAATCTCTCCCTAGCTCAGCAGCACTCTCCCTACACCGTCTGATCCGGAGCGACTGTGTCCAAGATGACGGCGCCCGGTTTTAAATACCCGAGGTGACGCTGTGCGGCCAGCCAATCAATGTAATGCCCACAACCAACATGGCTGCGGCATTACAGTGACTGGCTGGCAATCCCTGCATGTTCACTGGCTCTGTAAAGAGCGCCAAACGTGCAGGGCGGAGACCTGAGCTCCCGCCCGAGTTAACCGAAAATGCTCTGTGCTCGCCGAACATCCCGAGTAGTGAGATGCTCGGGCGAGTACTGAGCAGTGTCGAGCATGCTCGCTCAACACTAGTAATGACGTCACTACATCGCATCTGCTTTGCAGAGTGTGAGTGCACCAAAGATCTTAACAGAGCGTTGGGGGAGTGGGAGCGAATTGAGTTTGTGTAGTTTTCTTTTTCATATTTATATGGGAAGAGTGTCTGTATACAGTGGCTATTTGAGGGCTCATACTGTTGTAAGAGGGTGTGACATCAAGGATGAGAATCCCCAGCGCTGTGTAGCATTTGTGCATGAGGACTGCTATCTACTGTCCAAACGGGACCCTGCGGGACAGACCAGAAGAGGGAGAGTTTCAGGAGGGCTGAGTTTAGATGGAGCACCCGATCTGGTGACCTTGATGATGCAGTTCCCGGGTATAAAAGGACAGCACTCCAAAACGGGAGGAAATTTGGCGCCTAGAGAAGGGATGGACAGGATGTGTGTCTTGGGAGATGCTGAGGGCAGGGTGCCGGGCCGTTACAGGAAGCGCGAACCTTGTGGCGCGTCTGGAAGCAAGACCTAGGCAGTCCCAGACAAGCCCCGGAATCCAGATGATGCCAGTCAAGGCCCAAAGACCAGACCTGCCCAAGGCAGGTTTCAAGTCCTAAAGATCAGACCCAAGAACCGGAGCCCAGACGACGCAAGTCAAAAGCCGAGGCCCAGCCCTCATCCCACCGGGTACGAGAGACATCCGCCGTTGGTCAATACCTGAAGATTTTGAGGAAACTACGCTTGGGGGTGGACACCTGTGTCAACAGGAGGCGCGAGTGAGCTGGGCCGTTGCTTCCAGCACTGACGTACGGTACAGCGGTCAGCCTAGGCCAGTGCAACAGAAAGGGAGAAGTGAAGGAGGCCCAGTGAGCCTTGCTAGACTTTGTCAGGAGTTCTTGCGGATTAGAGGGAAGAACTGGAAACGCCCGCTAATGCCTGTGCTAGAGGAAGAAACAGTACAGTGACTCTCGTTATCGGGAACACCATGCCTGCTAGAAGACTATACAAATACTGTATATAAGAAGAGACTGTTATAATAGAGTGGACCTGAGGATTCATTATATGATTGATATTGTATATTTCATGCTGTAATTACCCTGTTATTCATTATTTACTAGTGTTGAGCAAGCACTAAAATGCTCGGGTGCTCGAAGCTCGGGCCGAGCTCGCCGTGATACTCGGGTGCTCGACCCGAGCAACGAGCCCGATGTTGGTCTATGGGAGACCCAAGCATTTTTGCGGCAGCACCCCCGGCAGTCTTTTAAAAGCCTAACAAGTGCCCAAAACGATAGTGACAGTGCTCATATGACATGGGGACAGCATGGGGATCGCCCCAGGAAGCATTTCTGACCCCCAGGTCACTGCTGTCAACAACGTGGTCAGAGGTATAACCCATTTTTAAGGGCACACAATAAAACGTTCACAAACGAAACTGAAACTGCTTTTCTGTGAAATATGTTAAGGAAGTTCATTTCCAGGGTAAAGACTTGTGTAAAAGGTAAAATAAATAACCAAAAACAAAAATACTCCTCCACACCTTGGGCTATGTTCACAAGTAGCATTTTTTTATGCCTTTTTGCACTTTTGTATTGCTTTCAACCATGACAAATGCATTCACCGGGAAATGTCATTTTAACATTTTACAACCTTATCTGGCCATGTGCTGTGTGACACATACATACAGTGCTGAAAAGACATGGGAACAGCATGGGGAAGACCCCTGGAAGCATCTCTGACACCCAGGTCACTGCCTAAAAGTGTGTCCATCAGAAGTCATCCTGGCAGCATCAGAAGATGCAGACTTGCAACTATCCCCGTGCAAGTTCTTGTCCAGGGCAGTGTTCAATTGTACCTCCTCCATTCCTTGCAATGCAAGCGCAAATATGCAGCCAACCACCCAACTCCCCCCCCCCACCCCAGGGTGCAATACTATACTGCTTGCTTGCACTTGAAATTGGGCCTTTTAGGCATGTGGAGGCGGAATCTGGCCACCACGTCATGGCTGCGTTGGCGGCCTGGTATCCATACTTTGTCACCAGCCGCTCGGCGGCCGGGTGTCCACACTCGGTCCCCAACCGCCAGGGGGCGGCCGGGTGTCCACACTCGGTCCCCAGCCGCCAGGGTTTGGCTGGGTGTCCATACTCGGTCCCCAGCTGCCCCGTCGGCCGGGTGTCCACACTCGGTCCCTAGCCGCCAGGGGGTGGCCGGGTGTCCATACTCGGTCCCCAGCCGCCCCGCGACCGGGTGTCCACACACGGTCCCCAGCCGCCCCTATTTCTCCTGTCAACTTTCCCCCACACACTTTTCTTAGCCCGGCCTGCTTTAGGGCAGCATTGGACGAGCCCACCAGAGAACCAGACTCCTCCGGTGGGCCCTGGCTTCTCCATCAGGGGAGTTGAGAGTGCCAAGGTGAGGAGCATGATGATGATGATAGAAGTTAGCATATGCTTTGTTTTCTTGGAATGCAAGCGCATGTATGTAGTAGCGGCTAGGCCTGAGGTGGTCAGCGTTTTGGCGCATATCCTACCTCCTCCGAGGATTGCTGGATGTTTTCCTGCTACTATCCCAGTTCTATGACTCCTGTTAAAACAAAGCTTCAGGTGATAAATGATGGATGAGGTGGTGGCAAAGGAGGAACAGCAGGAGGAACAGGGACCATTCACATCAATATCAGGCCAGTCAACCACATATGTCTTGTAGGATATGTTTCTGTAACAAAAGGAGCAGTTCGGCTACACAGTTATAGGGCATACAGTGAGTGCAATGCCTACCAAATATTTTGAGGCACTCCAATGCCCCTTGGAAATGACATGGAGGTCAGAGGGCCTTAACTAAACAGTTTTTTTTCCATTTATAGCAACTGGGTCTCCTGTACACTGTTGGCCTAAGCAGTGAATGGAAGGCTTTCCAAAAATTATGAGGAGCTGCAATGCCCCTTGAAACAGACGTGGATTACAGCATACTAAAAACCTTCTACCCATTATTGGGGAGTGGTTCTCCCTTAGTTTTCGCCTTTGCATTGAAAAGCAAAAGCTGACTAAAATTAGGAGGGAATGCAATGCCCGTTGGAAGAGTCGTGCAGGTTACAGTAGCTTAACAAGACGGTTTTAATGCCCCTCGGAAAAGACGTGGCGGTCCCAGTAGCTTAACAAGACGGTTTGAATGCCCCTTGGAAGAGACGTGGAGGTCACAGTAGCTTAACAAGACGGTTTTAAGTCCCCTTACAAGAGCCATGCAGTATAACATATTACAAACATTATTCCCATTATTGGGGAGTGTGTCTCCCATTGTCTTTGCTTATGCCTTCCAAGCAAAAGCTGCCAAAAATTAGGACGGAGGAACTTGCAATGCCCCTTACAAGAGCCATTCAGTACAGCATATTACAAACATTATTCCCATTATTGAGGAGTGTGTCTCCCATAGTCTTTGCTTATGCCTTCCAAGCAAAAGCTGCCAAAAATTAGGAGGAAATGCAATGCCCGTTCGAAGAGTCGTGGAGGTTAGAGTTAATTAAAAACAACATTTCAATGACCCTTGGAAGAGCTGTGGAGTTCAGAGTGGTTTAACAAGACGGTTTAATGCCCCTTGGAAAAGTGGTGGGGGTCGCAGTAGCTTAACAAGACGGTTTGAATGCCCCTTGGAAGAGACGTGGAGGTCCCAGTAGCTTGACAAGACGGTTTTACTGCCCCTCGGAAAAGTGGTGGAGGTCACAGTAGCTTAGCAAGATGCTTTTAATGCCCCTTACAAGAGCCATACAGTACAGCATCTTAAAAATATTATTCCCATTATTGGGGAGTGGGTCTCCCACAGTCTTTGCTTATGCCTTCCAAGCAAAAGCTGACAAAAATAAGGACGGAGGAACTTTCAATAATGGCAACATGGACCACGGTCACCCTGGTGGTATAGTGGTGGTGGAGGCTGAGGATAAGGAGAAGAACATAAAACAGCCGAAATGAGGAAGCGTATACCCATGTGTGGGTGTGAAGCAGTGCATGTGATTACACCTCCCGAAATAACACAGTGGATTTGACTTTGTTACTCTGCTGTCATTTGGTGGTGATGAGAAGTCTGGCCCAATCCAGCCCTTGTTCATTTTGATAAGAGTCAGCTTGTCAGCATTGTCAGTTGACAGGTGAATGCGCTTATCAGTTATAATTCTCCCAGCGGCACTAAAAACACGCTCCGATAACACGCTAGCGGCAGGGCAGGCCAGGACCTCCAAGGTGTACAGAGCGAGTTCATTCCAAGTGTCCAGCTTGGATACCCAATAATTACAAGGCACAGAGGAATCACAGAGAACGCTGGTACGGTCGGCAAGGTACTCCCTCACCATCTTTTGAAACTTTCCACTCTTTGTGAGAGTACCCCGCGCCTCAGGGCCTGTAAGCTTGGCGGGTCTGAGAAAACTGTCCCAGAACGTTGACAGTGTTCCCCTGCCTCTGCTGGATTGGAGTTGCCTCTCTCTCGCTTTTACGCCTTGGTTGGTCAACGAACTGTGACCTCTGCCGCAAGCGTGTTCAGATGGGAATTTTTTTAACAGTTCTGCAGCAAGGGCCTTCTGGTACTGCCACATTTTTGTAGACCTCTCCACCTCAGGAATAAGAGAGTGAAAGTTCTCCTTGTAGCGGGGGTCTAAAAGTGTCACCAACCAGTAATGACTGTCACCCAATATTTTGACAACGCAAGGGTCACGGTTAAGGCAGCGTAACATAAAGTCAGCCATGCGTGCCAGACTGGTAACGGGCAAGACTTCCGTGTCCTCACCAAGATGACGACTGACCATAGTCTCCTCCTCCCCCCTGTCCTCAGGCCACCCACGCTGAACCGACTGTATGACAGTTGTACAGGTACTACCGTCTACAGCGCATGATACCAGCTCCTGTTCTTCCTCCTCCTCCTCCCTCCCCTCAGGCCACCCACGCTGAACCGACGGCATGACAGTTGTACAGGTACTACCGTCTACAACGCATGATACCAGCTCCTGTTCTTCCTCCTCCTCCTCCCTCCCCTCAGGCCACCCACGCTGAACCGACGGCATGACAGTTGTACAGGTAATACCGTCTACAGCGCATGATACCAGCTCCTGTTCTTCCTCCTCCTCCCTCCCCTTAGGCCACCCACGCTGAACCGACGGCATGACAGTTGTACAGGTACTACCGTCTACAGCGCATGATACCAGCTCCTGTTCTTCCTCCTCCTCCCTCCCCTCAGGCCACCCACGCTGAACCGACGGCATGACAGTTGTACAGGTACTACCGTCTACAGCGCATGATACCAGCTCCTGTTCTTCCTCCTCCTCCTCCCTCCCCTCAGGCCACCCACGCTGAACCGACGGCATGACAGTTGTACAGGCACTACCGTCTACAGCGCATGATACCAGCTCCTGTTCTTAATCCTCCTCCTCCCTCCCCTCAGGCCCCCCACGCTGAACGGACAGCATGACCGTTGTACAGGTACTACCGTTTACAGCGCATGATACCAGCTCCTGTTCTTCCTCCTCCTCTTCCTCCCTCCCCTCAGGCCACCCACGCTGAACCAACGGCATGACAGTTGTACAGGTACTACCGTCTACAGCGCATGATACCAGCTCCTGTTCCTTCCTCCTCCTCTCCCTCATTGTCCCCCAATGCACGTTGGGATGAGATGAGGCTGGGCTGTGTGTAATCGCCCGCTACGGCTTCTTGATCCATCTCATCATACTCTGGCTGCAATGCCTCCTCTTTAATTCTCTGCAGAGAGCGTTGCAAAAGACAGACAAGTGGAATGCTGACGCTAATGATGGCGTCATCGCCACTCACCAGCTTGGTGGAATCCTCAAAGTTTGTCAGGATGGTACATATGTCAGACATCCAGGTCCACTCCTGAGGTCTTATGTGTGGAGTCAGACCTAAATATCGACGGCCTTGTTGCAGCTGGTATTCCACAACTGCTCTCTTCTGTGGGGGCTAGAGTTCCAATGTGTGGGGACATCACACACCAGTCGGTGTGCCGGAAGCTGCAAGGGCGGCGGAAGCTGTAGCCGACTTGCGAAAATGAGTTGACAGGCGGCGTACTTTGACGAGCAGATCTGGCAACTCGGGGAACGATTTAAGAAACCGCTGAACCACGAGGTTAAGCACATGAGCCAGGCATGGTACGTGTGTGATCTCGCCTCGCCTCAGAGCCGCCACCAGGTTACGGCCATTGTCACACACGACCATGCCTGGATGTAGGTTCAGCGGTCTCAGCCACAGATCTGCCTGCTCTTTCACAGCTGTCCATAACTCACAAGCAGTGTGAGGTTTCTCACCTAAGCTTATGAGTTTCAGCACAGCCTGTTGCCGCTTGGCAGAGGCAGTACTGAAGTGCTTCCAGCTTGTAACTGATGTGGTGATATCTGAGATGGAGGCTGAACATGAGGAGGAGGAGGAGGAGGATGATGCGTAGGAGCTGTACACTGTGGGGGCAACTCTGACTGACATAGGGCCCGCAATCCTCGGTGTGGGGAGGATGTGTTCCGTCCCAAGGTCCGACTGGGTCCCGGCTTCCACTATGTTTACCCAGTGTGCCGTCAGGGAGATGTACCGTCCCTGGCCACAAGCACTTGTCCACCTGTCCGTTGTCAGGTGGACTCTCCCAGTAACTGCGTTGTTGAGGGCACGGCAGATGTTTTGGGACACGTGCGTGTGTAGTGTGGGGATGGCACACAGGGCAAAATAGTGTCGGCTGGGGACCGAATACCGAGGGACGGCCACCGCCATACGGTTGTGGAAGGATTCCGTCTCCACCAGCCTAAAAGGCAGCATTTCCAACGCAAGCAGTCGTGAAATGTGCGAATTTAGAACTGTGGCCTGTGGGGCGTTAGCTGCGAATTTCCACTTTCGTTCAAAGGTCTGGGATATGGACAATTGAACGCTGCGGTGGGACGTGGAGGTGGACGTTGATGCTGTTTCTTGAGAAACTGCCATAACAAGTGAAGACTGAGAGGAGGGGGCATCTTTGCATGCAGTATGGACAGGGGATTGCCTTGCATGCACAACAGTGGAAGAAGCAGTGGAGACACCCGCTGACATGGGTTGTGGACCCTGGGGTTCGCCCCATAAAGTCGGGTGCTTTGCTGCCATGTGCCTGATCATGCTGGTGGTGGTCAGGCTGGTAGTTTTGTCACCCCTGCTGATGCTGGCATGGCAGGTGGTACAAATGGCCTTTTTGGGGTTATCAGCAGAGTCTTTAAAAAAATTCCAGACTCTGGAAGACCTACCGGTTGTACTGGCAACGTCCCTCATGTTGGTGTTACGGGAAACTGTTGCCCGCCTTCTGTGTGCGGCCACCACACTGCTTCTTCCTGCCTGTTGGGGTACTCTGCCTCCCTCACCCTGTGTGCTGCTGGCCTCGCTATGCATGCCCTCCTGCCACGTTGGGTCAGTTACTAGATCATCCACCACCTCCTCCTCTTCCACTTGCACACCACGATCCTCCTCACTTCCTGGCAATTGTGTCTCGTCATCGTCCACCTCTTGTGACAAATTGCCAGCGTCGACTTCCTGTGGCCGTGGCTGTTCAAATATTTGGGCATCGCTACATGGGATCTCCTCTTCCACCACTTCAAGCGGAGCAGGAGAGGGGCACAAATCTGGAAATGGACCAGTGAACAGCTCTTCAGAGTGTCCAAGTGTGGGATCAGTTGCTGTCTGACGACACTCGGCATGGTGGGAGGAAGGAGCATCAGGGTGAGGAGGAGTATGCGGTCGAGACTCACGGCTTCTAAGAGTTGACCATGTGGAAGACAGACCGGAGGTGGTGGTGCGCAGGTAACTGGAAGTATTATCTGCTATCCAATTAATAACCTGTTCGCACTGATCAGTTCACAATACTGGTGTTGTTCTGTGCTTCCCTAGTAATTCGGTCAAGAAGTGGGAGCGAGAAGATGTGGCTGTTGGTTGTGGCACATTTTCACCTTGGCCACGGCCCCGTCCTCTGCACGCACCATCACCAGAATGTCCAGTTCCATGCCCTTGCCACGCGCCTTGCCCATTGTAAAGGAAGTAAAATAGCTGACACTCGCACTATCAATGGAAAAAGGGTAATAAAAAGTAGATTAGAACCGTGGAAGAGGAAAGCCACAGTTCTGTTTCTCTGGCCTACACCCTACTCTTTTAAACAATCTGAACAATCAGGGAGAAACTATTACTGTTTACGGAAAAAATACCAAAAGCTGGATAACAGAGATCTTTTACCGTGGAATGGCAAAACCACAGTTATTGTTTACTGGGGTATACTAGACTTTTTTAAATATATATATTTGCAGCTGAACAGTGAGCGATACACTCAAACTGTTTTTTTTAGATATAAATGGCCCAAAAGTGGATAATACAGAGGTTTGAACCGTGGAACTGCAAAACCACACTTGTATTTCTCGGGCCTACACCACACTATTTTCAACAGATATATTTGTGTCTGAAAAATCAGAGACACACTTTTTTTTTTTGGGGGGGGGGGACACACCAAAAGGTTAATAAGACGGGTATTTGTACAGTGTGAAGGAGGAAAAAAAAAGAGGATTTAGATGAAAAAAAAAAGGATTTTTCCTGGCCCCCGAGACCTGGAGCTAAGTCCATCAATTTCAGCAACAGGAGCACACAGGACTGTAATGCAGCCTTTGCTGGTATAAACACTGCGTCTCCTATACAGCCTGCCTGCCTGGTATCTGGGATGGATATTAGTCCTGAGAAGGACTGTTTGTTTGATCTGGCAGCCTTTACAGACCCTACACTAACTATTTCGCAGGATATATCTCTCCCTAAATCAGCAGCGCTGTTCCTACACTGTCTGATCCGGAGCGACTGTGTCCAAGATGGCGGCGCCCTGTTTTAAATACTCGAGGTGACGCTGTGCGGTCAGCCAATCACTGTAATGCCCACAAACAACATGGCTGCGACATTACAGTGACTGGCTGGCAATCCCTGCATGTTCATTGGCTCTGTAAAGAGCGCCAAAAGTGCAGCACCGAGACCCGAGCTCACGCCCGAGTAACCCGGAAATGCTCGGTACTCGCTGAACATCCCAAGTAGCGTGATGCTCGGGCGAGTACCGAGCAGTGTCGAGCATGCTCGCTCAACACTATTATTTACCATTGCTATAGTTACCACAATTTCCAGCCACATTAGGGACACAAACAGTTTCATTGGGTACTTCCACCTTGTCCCTGCGCGTTGCATCTGGTCACCTGCTTACACTGTATGTAGGAGGCTGTGTGGGGGCTCATACTGTATATATGGGGCTGTGTGCAGGCTCATATGGTATATGGGAGGGTGTCAGCATACTTAATTCTGCTCAATATTAAGTGATACAATTAATATTAATATAATATAATAATTATAATTAATATGTTAATATTAATATTGAGCAGAATTAATTTTAGACTTCTGGTTCGGCATCCAGAATAGTAACTGTCTCTCATGTGGCCCCTCGGGAATATTAATTGCCCACCACTAAGAGATTATATTTTCAGTCGATGCTGGGAACTGTTGGGAGGGCATCGTCCATAGATCACTGCTTGCCCTCTTCTTTATGCTTTTATTGTATAATGCCAAACCAATACCAAAGCTCCGACAATTGTCTCCTACACATACTGTAACCATTAACTGACACTAGCAAAGTGGGCAACATTTCTAGAACGAGTGCACAGCAGAGTGTGACACTGCCCTTGGCAATCCGTCAGAATCCATTACATGTCAGTAACAGAATTGCGTGTTTCTCTTAGTAATCATAAGAGCACTATGCCATTAGCTTCCCGCAGAGATTATCAGCAAAGTAGCTTTTCATGACTTTTTCAGAAACATTTTTCACAAAATTGTCCTCCTATTATTTGATCAATTAGTTTAGTATAATAGTGTACTTTTATGAAAAGAATGGGGAAAAGCATTGATGACTGTGAACCCATTTTGTCTCACCGTGAGTTAAAATGGTCGCTTGTGAGATAAAAACTGCAATAACTACCAGAACAAAGCTGGATCCAGTCTAACTACTGTATTCTATCTGACTGAAGGGAGCTGCGAAGAGCGCGGGAGGGAAACAAGAATGTACTCTCAAAGGAAGAATCACATTAGAAGACCTAACAAATCCTTGGTAAAACATTGGAGATCTGGTTGACAACCTAGAGGAGAGCATAAGAAGAGTTAAAATACATATGGATCCATGTGCTGAACGTTTCTGATAGCGTTAAATGGGCATTGAAAGTTAGATAAAAGTCACCTAAACTCTATATTCAACACATTTTATAGAATCACTTGAAAATCCCTTAGATTGCTGTCTGTATTGTTGAGACGGTGTATTCATATACATGAGACAGGACAGGTGTCCATACTTGGAATCTTTTAAAAGACTTCATTTCAGTTTTCAAGGTTAATTCATTGAAGGTTTTTACTTCATCGGTTAAAGCTTTTATGAAATGAATTTTTGGTCCACTCTTCTTTAAAGGCTTTAAAAGCAGTAAAATGAGACATCAGCCATAAGTAGTCCTTGTTCAATAAGGACCATCTATGGTATTAAAACACTTATCTGAAAATTCATTGTTCCTGTCCTTAAAGGGAACCTGACAGCTGATACATGCTGCCCGGTCCACAGATACCATGCGTGTATCAGTCACTGGCTGTATGATCACAGCCAGGTATGTTTGACTCTGAAACGCCACAGCATTTACTTTAAAAGCTGTCAAGGACCAAGCCACGCAGTGACTAGTCGAGAAGGCCAGTCCCCTGTGTGCATGCATAGAGAGAGACCAGTCACTCAAGGGGAGCAGGCAGGGATGAGCTGCCAGGGACCCGCCTTTCTGACTAGTCACATGTGCAGCTCAGTCCAGGTGGCTTTTTAAGTATCTTTTTCCCTGAAATGCTGCAGTGTTTCAGGTCAAACAAACATTGCTGAAATCTTACAGCCAGTGACTGATACATGCAGGTTACCCTAGGATTGGGCAGCATGTATCAGTTGTCAGGTTTCCAACATTTTTGACAAGCACTGCAGTTAATTGAGTCCTAATAGTGTGTAATATTCTTGCCAATTCAAGTGGTCGCCATGTGACCCCAAGTATGGGATTTGCTTAGCTACACTCACATGCCGACTAGATTCTCATCTGCTTCTCTCAGTGTTCTATTGAGAGTGGCAGGAAAAGAAACTAGTTGGCATGTGACATAAGGATACAAATCGCTAACTTGTGGTCAAGTGACGACTATTCAAATTGGCAAGCAGACTCAAACCCTAATTCTATATACAAGCAGAGTTTATTTAGGAGCTTTTTTTTGCTTTTGCTTTCCAAAATTCCCATCAAAAACCTTTTCAAAAACACTTGGAAAACTCTCCCTATTCATTTCTGTGGCAAATCCACTTTACTGATAATGAGATTTTTTTTCTAAAAAATAAAAAAAAAATCCTGGTCTAAAAAAATAAACTACATGTCACTTCTTTGAAGTGTGTCCTGATGGAAACTGCACCAAACTAGGCACTGTCCAATCTGAAGGCAGGAAATAATGCTTTAGGAAAAAAATTCTTCTAAAACCAAAAGGAAAAGAGAATACTTTGCTGAAGCAATTTACCCTTGAAAAAGCTGTCGTTTTTTAACATCTCAAAAAAACTCATGCATAGCCTAACACTGTGTATATTACTCGCTTTTAAGGTTTGGCAAATTGCACTCGGCTGAACAACCCCATTAAGGTATAATCTTAAAGAGGTTGCGCAATATAGGAAAAAACATTTTTAACTCACGGATGGGCTTAATATAAAAATGGCATTAGGCCACGTGCACACGTTCAGTATTTGGTCAGTATTTTATCTCAGTATTTGTAAGCCAAAACCAGGAGTGAAACAATGAGGAAAAGTATAATAGAAACTCGTCACCACTTCTGTATTTATCACCCACTCCTGGTTTTGGATTACAAATTCTGAGATAAAATACTGACCAAACACTCAGCGTGTGCACGTGGCCTTAAACTCACCTTTCGGTGCAGACACTGATCTAGTGCAGGTTGCAATAGAGGTCTCTACTGGCTCTGACTGCAATACCTGCTCTTTCAAGAAGTAGCAAAATCACTTCAGTCTGTGATTGTTAGGCTGTGTGCCCACGATGCGTTTTTTAGGAGTTTCCACAGTGGCAAAAATGCTGCAGAAACGCTTAAAAAAACGCATGGTAGAAGGCCTTCCATGTTCCCCAATGATAATCCGCATTATTTTGCGGAAGCGCTACGTTTTCACCGCCATTGACTTGCATTGGAACGCATGGAATCCGCATCACTGCATCTGTACATGCAGAATCCATGCGTTCCAATGCGCGGATGGTACCCGGGTGTGGAGGACAGGAGACTCTCCTTCGGACCCGGGTACCATAGAACCTGTGAAAAAAAGAATAAAATAAAAAATAAATGTTATATTTACCTTCTGATGGCCCCCGCTGCGCTCGTCCTCCCATGCCGGCAGATCGCGGTGGACTGAAAGACCTGCGCTGACGTCATAGTCATGTGACGGGTCACGCGATGCTGACGTCGGCAGGTCCTTCAGTGTACCATGATCTGCCGGCAGCCAGGACGGAGCGAAGCAAGACTGCGGGGGCCATCGGAAGTTAAGTATTGATTTCTTTTTTTATTTTTAACCATTCTTTGGGGTCACAGTATATAAATCCATGCCGTTTGCATGGATTTATATAGTGTGACCAAGTTGACAAGCACTTTCCAAGTGATGCTAAAATCGCTTGGAAAGCGCTTGTCAACCCGCATGCGGAAATGCAAGTGAAGAACGCTTTACATCCGCATGTCCCTGGCAGGAAAAATGCATGTACAATCTGCATGCTCAATCTGCATGCTCAATCTGCATGCACAATCTGCATGCACAATCCGCATGCCCAATCCGCATGTACAATCTGCATGTACAATCTGCATGTACAATCTGCATGTACAATCCGCATTAACAATCCGCATGTACAATCTGCATGTACAATCCGCATGCGTTTTTTCTGCCAGGGAGATGCAGAAACGCTCAGGAAAAATCCGGAGCATTTCTGCATCGTGGGCACACAGCCTTAGCAGCAGGCAAGTGACTAGCAGAGCCCACCATTAGTGAAACATATGATGACGTGCTCTTCTCATCACCTCACCACTGTGGCCAATCACAGGTTGTAGCAGTCCTTCTACTTACGAATGGCGCAAGCATCGTTTTCAGAGCTGGTGCAGACCTCCATAGTGATCTGCACTGGATCTACAGGAACGCTAGAAGCTGAGTATATCACCATCCAAGCCTTTTTCTATATTGGAGAATCAATGCTGCCCTACTGGCTAATTTATAAAACACCTGCAGGCAGCCTAACAATAAGATGGTCAGCAGCAGGGCCATATTTGGCATTCATGCTGCCCTAGGCATGTTAAGGGGTCACGCCCCCTACTAATCAGTCAGACTAAGGCCGGTTTCACACGTCCAGATATTTCTGGTACTGGGAAAACCCATACAGGAGATATCCATGTCCATGTGTGGCACACATGTAGCAGCTGTGTGCCGCATCAGGAGCAAACGTACCGGCGCTTGGAAATCAGTGGTACAGTTAGCGCTGTTACCAAGCGCTGGGTTCTAAACGCTGCCCTCATTATGGTTCCCTGCCGGCGCTGCGATCAGCACCAGCAGGGACCATGATGAGAGTAGTAGTGTCTGCTCCCGCAGTGTCCGACTGTAAGAATAAGAATAGAATAAAAAATCCTTATTCTCACCTGTCTTAAGTGTCCACCGCTGTAATCCATACGACCGCTCAGGCAGAGGAGCCGGGGAGAATGACTACTGCAGCAAGCTGGCCCCAGAGCTGTGCTCAGTAAGCGGTGTCCTGGCACTCACTGAGTGCAGCGCAGCTCCGCGGCCCGCTCACTGCAGCGGCTCATTCTCACCAGCTCCTCTGCTGAGCGGTCACATGGATTACAGCGGTGGACACTTACAGTAGAACAGGTGAGTATAAGGAGTTTTTATTTTATTCTTATTCTGACAGTCGGACACTGGAGGAGCAGACACTACTACTCTCATCATGGTCCCCTGCTGGTGCTGATCGCAGCGTTGCCAGGGAATCGTGATGAGGGCAGCATTCAGAACCCGGTGCTTGGAAACAGCGCTAACTGTACTGCTGATTCCCAGGCGCCGGTATGTGTCACACGGATGGCATCTGTGTGCGGTATGTGTTTACACGGACCCATTGACTTGAATGGGTACTTGTGATCCGTGCTGCTGTCATCCAAAAACGGACATGTCAGCATGTTTTGCCCATGGACACACGGTCTGTGGAAACACATTGACATGTGCGCAGACCCATTAATTTGAATGGGTCTATGTGTGTCAGTGTCTCCGGTACGTGTGAAAGAGACTTAAAGGGGTTTTCTCACTAATGAAAGTTGATTTTAATCAATAGATCTTGGAATAATAATAAGTTCCACAATTGGATGTGTTTTAATAAAATGTTCCTGTGCGGAGATAATCTTATAAATGTTCCCCTGTGTAATGGCCGTGTCTGACCGTGTATGGAACATGGTCTGATCATTCCACAGCTCCTGGGCAGGGGAAGAAGGAAAAGAGTATACAGACATTACAGCAGGGAACGCAGCTGATTCATTTTCTGAGGTAAAACATTTCCCTGCCTGTTTTTAAACAATGTTTTACTTCTAAGAAAGAATCAGCTGTGATCCCGTCCTGTAATGTCTGTATACTCTTTTGCTTCCTCCCCTGTCCAGGAGCTGTGGTATGATCAGACCATGTTCCTGCACGGTCAGAAACAGTCATTACACAATACAGAGCAGAGGCACATTTATAAGATTATCTCAGCACAGGAACATTTTATTTAAATACATTCAATTGTGGAAATAATTATTATTACAAGATTCATTGATTAAAATTAACTTTTGTTTGTGGGAAAACCCCTTTAAGACACGTCACACTCTACTATATTTGGCCAGCGACGCTGGGGACTATGTGGGGCCCATTACACTGTATGGAGGACTATGTGGGGCCATTTTACTATATAGAGGACTAAGTGGGGCCCATTATACTGTATGGAGGACTAAGTGGGTCCCATTATACTGTATGGAGAACTATGTGGGGCCCATTATACTGTATGAACGACTATGTGAAGCCCACTATACTTTACGGAAGACTATGAGTTGGCCCATTATTCTGTATGGAGGACTATGTGGGGCCATTATTCTGTATGGAGGGCTATGTGAGGCCCATTATTCTGTATGGAGGGCTATGTGGGCCTATTATTCTGTATGGAGGGCTATGTGAGGCCCATTATTCTGTATGGAGGACTATGTGGGCCCATTATTCTGTATGGAGGACTATGTGGGCCTATTATTCTGTATGGAGGACTATGTGAGGCCCATTATTCTGTATGGAGGGCTATGTGAGGCCCATTATTCTGTATGGAGGACTTTGTGGGGATCACAGTTGCTGCATCATATTGTGTTGGGGTCACAGTAGGGTCATCATACCGTGTGTGTGAAGGGTTACCATGGAGGAATTCACTGTGATGGTATCATACTGTGTTTGGGAGGCACTTTTTTTTGCATCATACTTTATTATCTGTATAATTTATTAAGTCAAAGTTTTTTATCCTTTGTTATTACATATTTAAATTAGGCCATTGGGCCATTTCCTTTTTACTGCTCTTACATAACATTATATTATTCCAGTATGCCCTATTTGTGATTGTGTTTTATTTTATTCTAAGATCTATTAATTAAAATGTACTTTGTTCGTGGCACAACCCCTTTAAGAAAAGTTTCATCATTATATTTGATAAGGAAAAACGTCTGCAATTCTAGACATTTTTTTAAATATGAACATTAGCCTGCGACTTTGTCTAAGTTTTTAATTTTGGCCATCTGTGTATTTGAGTTTGCCATCCCTGCCATAAATCATCTGATCACTGTGTTGTGCGGGTCGTTATAGGTACAGGAACACATATGTCCATGGTATTTGCTGATTTGTGATGTTTATTATCTTAAAAAGCAGAATGAAAATGCCATTATTGTAATTGTTTTTCATTATTTTTTAGTAATGTTATAGGAAAAAAATCTTTTAATTTCCCTCTATAATACAGGGACAAAAAAATACACTGCTATGTATAGATGTATCTCTATGTATCAGTAGCATTTGCCTGTGGGTTCAGATTGTGCAAATATCGAAAATCCTCCCAGTGATATCAGCAGAGGCTGTTGCTCATAGCTTTAGTTGTTACCGGCAATGATAGCGGTTGTGGGTTTGATTCCCATGGAGACCAGAAAATGGTTTATTTAATTCATGTAAGAACAAAGCAGAGATGCAGACCCCACCCAAAGGAGCATGTGCTGACACCCATTGGACAAAAAGTGTAGTGGGTTTTATTTTAACCCCACCTAGAAGTGAGAATTTCTGATGAGCCCAAAAGGGGGCAGGGTTAGGGATGGAACATAAAAGTCCCCATAAGAAAAAGTGATCCCCAATGATAAGAAGACTGAAAAGCCCTGATCTAAGTGATCAGGAGATTGGATCTTCAAATCCCCTATGGACTGGGAAAAAAAAACATTTTTCTTAGGTCTTGGTGTTGGAGCCATAGCTGTTGCTAGAGACTATAAAGATATCTATCCTTCCCACTTAAAAAAATAAAAATACTTAAAAAATGTATCAATCATTTGTATATATTATAGGTGCTGTTTATGCTGCCAATCAATGACATATAAGGTCCTGATCCCAGCACCTATTGGTCAAAAGACCGACTCTGAAGTGCGCAGCGCCTGCATAAGCTGTGTGGGGGCTCAATGGTAAGTCCTTGTGTCCGTACACCGCTCTCAGAAAAAAATCACATCATGCAGAAATCAATGGGGTCGCTCTGCTCCCATCTGCATCAGTTATTAGACAACCCCTTTCTATTAGGACAGAGCAGATATCCATCACTGCTTACTGTTGGGAAAGAGAGCCTGATGAAGGCATTAACACTGCCCCCTGCTGGATGATGTCTGGGGCGTTTCCTAAAGCAGAGCACATCCATCATGAATAACAAGTTTTACAATAACTGTCGCACTATAAGCCGTGTGTCTGCAGCCCGGGCCTATGGCGGCAGGATGAAGACTACAATGAAGCTCTGTGTGGGCAGGGCTGCACTAACTACTGAGCTACTGTGTCAGCCAATCACTGAGCTCCATCAGTGACATATGCAAATGAGCTTCTGGGAAAAGGGACAGAGGCAACGTGTATTCAGGGTAAATCTCCTAAATTTTCGCCTTAGTTGAGCTTTCTATAGCAGGAGGGTGTTCAGCAGGGGCGGCTCATTATATTAGCAGAAAAAAAAGTTTCTCTCCCTAAAGTCAAAGTTTCTCATTTTACGGACTATAAATACAGTATAGGTTGCAGGAGTATATTGGAGGTGAGGGGTAGTCTGCACTAAAGAAAAAAATAAAAAATAAAAAAATAATAAAAAAAAAAATACTAAAAAAAAAAAAAAAAAAGATATACATATCGTATATAAAAAAGTGATGTGACGCCTCAGTGATCCACCACGTGCATCTGAATGAAGGTTAATGGACTTGTGCCAATTATCCGTCATGAATCAGATATTTTTTTAGAATTTTTGATTCTAATTTATAGAGATACTACCATTAATACTACACAATATATCAACAGGCCATAACCGCATATCACCAGCACTACAGTAGTGACTATATACTGATCATTGACAAAACTGCTGTACAAAAACCAATATTCCCACCATACGGTGAGCATAAAGTAGTAGATACCAGTCCTACAGGGGCGCTATGTAGAGCACACGTGTCACATTCTGGCCCACGGGCCAAGTCTGGCTCTCAGGGTGATTGAGTTTGGCCTGCGACGCTGGGGACTATATGGGGCCACTATACTGTCTGGAGGACTATGTGGGGCCTATTATCCTGTACGGAGGACTATGTGGGGCCATTATACTGTATGGAGGACTATGTGGGGCCATTATACTGTATGGAGGACTATGTGGGGCCCATTATGCTGTATGGATGACTATGTGAGGCCCATTATACTGTATGGGTGACTATGTGAGGCCCATTTTACTGTAGGGAGGATTGTGAGGGGCCCATTATTCTGTATGGAGGACTATGTGAGGCCCATTATACTGTATGGAGGATTATGAGGGGCCCATTATACTGTATGGAGCACTATGTGGGCCTATTATTCAGAATGGAGGAGTATGTGGGGCCTATTATTCTGTATGGAGGACTATGTGAGGCCCATTATACTGTATGGAGGGCTATGAGGTGGCACATTATATTGTATGGAGGACTATGTTGGGGCCATTTTTCTGTATGGAGGACTATGTGGGACCCATTATTCTGTATGGAGGATTATGTGGGGCCAATAATTCTGTATGGAGGACTATGAGGTGGCACATTATTCAATATGGAGGACTATGTGGGGCCTATTTTATTGTAAGAAGGACAATGAGTTGGCCCATTATTCTGTATGGAGGACTATGTGGGGACAATTATACTGTATGGAGGACTATGTGGGGCCCATGATTCTGTATGAATGACTGTGTGAGGCCCATTATACTGTATGGAGGACTATGAGGTGGCACATTATATTGTATGGAGGACTATTTGGGGCCATTATTCTGTATGGAGGACTATGAGGGGCCTATTATTCTGGGTGGATGACTATGTGGGGCCCATTATACTGTAAGAAGGACAAAAAGTTGGCCCATTATTCTGTATGGTGTACTATGTGGTGCTCATTATTCTGAACGGAGGACTATGTGGGGCCCATTATTCTGTATGGAAGAAGATGTGGGGCCCATTATTCTGTATGGAGGACTATGTGGGCCCATTATACTGTATGGATGACTATGTGAGGCCCATTATACTGTGTGGAGGACTATGTGTGGCCCATTATACTGTATGGGTGACTATGTGAGGCCCATTATACTGTATGGAGAATTATGAGGGGCCCATTATACTGTATGGAGGATTATGAGGGGCTCATAATACTGTATGGAGCACTATGTGGGACCATTATTCAGTATGGAGGACTATGTGGGGCCTATTATTCTGTATGGAGGACTATGTGGGGCACATTATACTGTATCGAGGAAGATGTGGGACCCATTATTCTGTATGGAGGACTATGTGGGGCCCATTATTCTGTATGGGGAGGACTATGTGGGGCCCATTATTCTACATGGAGGACTATGTGAGGCCCATTATACTGTATGGAGGACTATGAGGTGGCACATTATACTGTATCGAGGAAGATGTGGGACCCATTATTCTGTATGGAGGACTATGTGGGGCCCATTATTCTGTATGGAGGACTATGTGGGGCCCATTATTCTACATGGAGGACTATGTGAGGCCCATTATACTGTATGGAGGACTATGAGGTGGCACATTATATTGTATGGAGGACTATGTGGGGCCATTATTCTGTATGGAGGACTATGTGGGGCCCATTATATTGTATCGAGGACTATTTGGGGCCATAATTCTGTATGGAGGACTATGAGGGGCCCATTATTCTGGGTGGATGACTATGTGGGGCCCATTATACTGTAAGAAGGACAAAAAGTTGGCCCATTATTCTGTATGGTGGACTATGTGGTGCTCATTATTCTGTACGGAGGACTATGTGGGGCCCATTATTGTGTATGGAAGAAGATGTGGGGCCCATTATTCTGTATGGAGGACTATGTGGGCCCATTATACTGTATGGATGACTATGTGAGGCCCATTATACTGTGTGGAGGACTATGTGTGGCCCATTATACTGTATGGGTGACTATGTGAGGCCCATTATACTGTATGGAGGATTATGAGGGGCCCATTATACTGTATGGAGGATTATGAGGGGCTCATTATACTGTATGGAGCACTATGTGGGACCATTATTCAGTATGGAGGACTATGTGGGGCCTATTATTCTGTATGGAGGACTATGTGGGGCACCTTATACTGTATCGAGGAAGATGTGGGACCCATTATTCTGTATGGAGGACTATGTGGGGCCCATTATTCTGTATGGAGGACTATGTGGGGCCCATTATTTTACATGGAGGACTATGTGAGGCCCATTATACTGTATGGAGGACTATGAGGTGGCACATTATACTGTATCGAGGAAGATGTGGGACCCATTATTCTGTATGGAGGACTATGTGGGGCCCATTATTCTGTATGGAGGACTATGTGGGGTACATTATTCTACATGGAGGACTATGTGAGGCCCATTATGCTGTATGGAGGACTATGAGGTGGCACATTATATTGTATGGAGGACTATGTGGGGCCATTATTCTGTATGGAGGACTATGTGGGGCCCATTATATTGAATCGAGGACTATTTGGGGCCATTATTCTGTATGGAGGACTATGAGGGGCCCATTATTCTGGGTGGATGACTATGTGGGGCCCATTATACCGTATGAAGGACAATAAGTTGGCCCATTATTCTGTATGGTGGACTGCGTGGTGCCCATTATTCTGTACGGAGGACTATGTGAGGCCCATTATACTGTATGGAGGACTATGTGGGGCCCATTATTCTGTATGGATGACTATGTGAGGCCCATTGTACTGTATGGAGGACTATGAGGTGGCACATTATATTGTATGGAGGATTATGAGGGGCCCATTATACTGTATGGAGCACTATGTGGGCCCATTGTTCAGTATGGAGGACTATATGGAGCCTATTATTCTGTATCTAGGACTATGTGGGGCCAATTTTACTGTATGGAGGACTATGAGGTGGCACATTATACTGTATGGAACACTACGTGGGCCCATTATTCCGTATGGAGGACTATGTGGTGCCCATTATTCTGTATGGAGGACTATGTGGGGCCCATTATTCTGTATGGATGACTATGAGGCCCATTGTACTGTATGGAGGACTATGAGTTGGCACATTACATTGTACGGATAACTATGTGGGGCCATTATTCTGTATGGAAGACGATGTGGGGACATTATTCTGTATGGAGGACTATGTCGGACACATTATTCTGTATGGAGGAGTATGTGGGACCCATTATTCTGTATGGAGGACTATGTGGGGCCATTATTCTGTATGGAGGACTATTTAGGGCCCATTATTTTGTATGGAGGAATATGTGGGGGCCATTATTCTGTATGGAGGACTATCTAGGGCCCATTATTTTGTATGGAGGAATATGTGGGGGCCATTATTCTGTATGGAGGACAATTAGTTGGCCTATTTTTCTGTATGGAGGACTATGTGGGGCACATTATACTGTATGGAGCAGTATGTGGGCCCATTATTGAATATGGAGGACTATGTGGGGCCTATTATTCTGTATGGAGAAGTATGTGGAGCCCATTATACTGTATGGATGACTATGTGAGGCCCATTATGCTGTGTGGAGTACTATGTGGGGCCCATTATACTGTATGGGTGACTATGTGAGACCCCTTATACTGTATGGAGGATTATGAGGGGCCCATTATACTGTATGGAGGATTATGAGGGGCTCATTATACTGTATGGATCACTATGTGGGGCCATTATTCTGTATGGAGGACTATGTGGGGCCTATTATTCTGTATGGAGGACTATGTGGGGCCCATTATACTGTATGGAGGACTATGAGGTGACACATTAAACTGTATGGAGCACTATGTGGGCCCATTATTCAGTATTGAGGACTATGTGGGGCCTATTATTCTGTATGGAGGGCTATGTGGGGCCCATTATACTGTATGGAGAGCTTTGTGGGGATCACAGTTGCGGCATCATATTGTGTTGGGGTAACAGTAGGGTCATCATACCGTGTGTGTGGAGGGTTACCATGGAGGAAATCACTGTGATGGTATCATACTGTGTTTGGGAGGCACTTTTTTTGCATCATACTTTATTATCTGTATTATTTATTAAGTCAAAGTTTTTTATCTTTTGTTATTACATATTTAAATTAGGCCATTGGGCCATTTGCTTTTTACTGCTCTTACATAACATTATATTATTCCAGTATGCCCTTTTTGTGATTGTCTTTTATTTTATTCTAAGATCTATTAATTAAAATGTACTTTGTTCGTGGCACAACCCCTTTAAGAAAAGTTTCATCATCATATTTGATAGGGAAAAACGTCTGCAATTCTAGACATTTTTTTAAATATGAACATTAGCCTGCGACTTTGTCTAAGTTTTTAATTTTGGCCATCTGTGTATTTGAGTTTGACATCCCTGCCATAAATCATCTGATCACTGTGTTGTGCGGGTCGTTATAGGTACAGGAACACATATGTCCATGGTATTTGCTGATTTGTGATGTTTATTATCTTAAAAAGCTCAATGAAAATGCCATTATTGTAATTGTTTTTCATTATTTTTTAGTAATGTTATAGGAAAAAAATCTTTTAATTTCCCTCTATAATACAGGGACAAAAAAATACACTGCTATGTATAGATGTATCTCTATGTATCAGTAGCATTTGCCTGTGGGTTCAGATTGTGCAAATATCGAAAATCCTCCGTGATATCAGCAGAGGCTGTTGCTCATAGCTTTAGTTGTTACCGGCAATGATAGCGGTTGTGGGTTTGATTCCCATGGAGACCAGAAAATGGTTTATTTAATTCATGTAAGAACAAAGCAGAGATGCAGACCCCACCCAAAGGAGCATGTGCTGACACCCATTGGACAAAAAGTGTAGTGGGTTTTATTTTAACCCCACCTAGAAGTGAGAATTTCTGATGAGCCCAAAAGGGGGCAGGGTTAGGGATGGAACATAAAAGTCCCCATAAGAAAAAGTGAGCCCCAATGATAAGAAGACTGAAAAGCCCTGATCTAAGTGATCAGGAGATTGGATCTTCAAATCCCCTATGGACTGGGAAAAAAAAACATTTTTCTTCGGTCTTGGTGTTGGAGCCATAGCTGTTGCTAGAGACTATAAAGATATCTATCCTTCCCACTTAAAAAAATAAAAATACTTAAAAAATGTATCAATCATTTGTATATATTATAGGTGCTGTTTATGCTGCCAATCAATGGGATATAAGGTCCTGATCCCAGCACCTATTGGTCAAAAGACCACTCTGAAGTGCGCAGCGCCTGCATAAGCTGTGTGGGGGCTCAATGGTAAGTCCTTGTGTCCGTACACCGCTCTCAGAAAAAAATCACATCATGCAGAAATCAATGGGGTCGCTCTGCTCCCATCTGCATCAGTTATTAGACAACCCCTTTCTATTAGGACAGAGCAGATATCCATCACTGCTTACTGTTGGGAAAGAGAGCCTGATGAAGGCATTAACACTGCCCCCTGCTGGATGATGTCTGGGGCGTTTCCTAGAGCAGAGCACATCCATCATGAATAACAAGTTTTACAATAACTGTCGCACTATAAACCGTTTGTCTGCAGCCCGGGCCTATGGCGGCAGGATGAAGACTACAATGAAGCTCTGTGTGGGCAGGGCTGCACTAACTACTGAGCTACTGTGTCAGCCAATCACTGAGCTCCATCAGTGACATATGCAAATGAGCTTCTGGGAAAAGGGACAGAGGCAACGTGTATTCAGGGTAAATCTCCTAAATTTTCGCCGTAGTTGAGCTTTCTATAGCAGGAGGGTGTTCAGCAGGGGCGGCTCATTATATTAGCAGAAAAAAAAGTTTCTCTCCCTAAAGTCAAAGTTTCTCATTTTACGGACTATAAATACAGTATAGGTCGCAGGAGTATATTGGAGGTGAGGGGTAGTCTGCACTAAAGAAAAAAAAAAAGAAAAAAAAAAGATATACATATCGTATATAAAAAAGTGATGTGACGCCTCAGTGTCTGCACTAAAAAAAAAAAAATTTAAAAAAAAAAAAAAAAGAGATATACATATCGTATATAAAAAAGTGATGTGACGCCTCAGTGTCTGCACTAAAGAAAAAAAAAATAAAAAAAAATAAAAAAAGAGATATACATATCGTATATAAAAAAGTGATGTGACGCCTCAGTGATCCACCACGTGCATCTGAATGAAGGTTAATGGACTTGTGCCAATTATCCGTCATGAATCAGATATTTTTTTAGAATTTTTAATTTTAATTTATAGAGATACTACCATTAATACTACACAATATATCAACAGGCCATAACCGCATATCACCAGCACTACAGTAGTGACTATATACTGATCATTGACAAAACTGCTGTACAAAAACCAATATTCCCACCATACGGTGAGCATAAAGTAGTAGATACCAGTCCTACAGGGGCGCTATGTAGAGCACACGTGTCACATTCTGGCCCACGGGCCAAGTCTGGCTCTCAGGGTGATTGTGTTTGGCCTGCGACGCTGGGGACTATATGGGGCCACTATACTGTCTGGAGGACTATGTGGGGCCATTATACTGTCTGGAGGACTATGTGGGGCCTATTATCCTGTAAGGAGGACTATGTGAGGCCATTATACTGTATGGAGGACTATGTGGGGCCATTATACTGTATGGAGGACTATGTGAGGCCATTATACTATATGAAGGACTATGTGGGGCCAATATTATGTATGGAGGACTATGTGGGGCACATTATTCTGTATGGAGGACTATCTAGGGCCCATTATTCTGTATAGAGGAATATGTGGGGCCCATTATTCTGTATGGAGGACTATCTGGGCACATTATAATGTATGGAGCCTTATGTGGGCCCATTATTCAGAATGGAGGACTATGTGGGGCCTATTATTCTGCATGGAGGAAGATATGGGGCCCAGTATACTGTATGGATGACTATGTGAGGCCCATTATACTGTGTGGAGGACTATGTGGGGCCCAATATACTGTATGGGTGACTATGTGAGGCCCATTATACTGTAAGGAGGATTATGAGGGGCCCATTATACTGTATGGAGGATTATGAGGGGCCCATTATACTGTATTAAGCACTATGTGGGCCAATTATTCAGTATGGAGGACTATGTGGGGCCTATTATTCTGTATGGAGGACTATTTTGGGCCCATTATACTGTATGGAGGACTATGAGGTGGCACATTATACTGTATGGAGCACTATGTGGGCCCATTATTCAGTATAGGCGACTATGTGGGGCCTATTATTCGGTATGGATGACTATGTGGGCCCATTATTCTTTATGGAGGACTATGTTGGGCCCATTATTCTTTATGGAGGACTATGTGGGGCCCATTATTCTGTTTGTAGGACTATCTAGGGCCCATTATTCTGTATGGAGAAATATGTGGGGCCCATTATTCTTTATGGATTACAATGAGTTGGCCCATTATTCTGTATTGAGGACTATGTGGGGCACATTTTACTGTATGGTGCACTATGTGGGCCCATTATTCAGTATGGAGGACTATGTGGGGCCTATTATTCTGTATGGAGGAAGATGTGTGGCCCATTATTCTATATGGAGGACTATGTGGGGCCCATTATAATGTATGAAGGACTATGTGGGGCCCATTATTCTGTATGGATGACTATGTGAGGCCCATTATACTGTATGGAGGACTATGAGGTGGCACATTATATTGTATGGAGGATTATGAGGGGCCCATTATACTGTATGGAGCACTATGTGGGGCCATTATTCAGTATGGAGGACTATGTGGGGCCTATTATTCTGTATCTAAGACTATGCTGGGCCCATTATACTGTATGGAGGACTATGTGGTGGCACATTATATTGTATGGATAACTATGTGCTGCCATTTTTCTGTATGGAGGACGATGTGGGGCCATTATTCTGTCTGGAGGAATATGTGGGGCCCATTATTCTGTATGGAGGACTATCTAGGGCCCATTATTCTGTATGGAGGAATATGTGAGGGCCATTATTCTGTATGGAGGACTATGTGGGGCACATTATACTGTATGGAGCACTATGTGGGGCCCATTATTCAGTATGGAGGACTATGTGGGCCTATTATTCTGTATGGAGGGCTATGTGAGGCCCATTATTCAGTATGGAGGACTATGTGGGGCCTATTATTCTGAATGGATGATTATGTGAGGCCCATTATACTGTGTGGAGAACCATGTGGCGCCCATTATACTGTATGGGTGACTATATGAGGCCCATTATACTGTATGGAGGATTATGAGAGGCCCATTATACTGTATGAAGGATTATGAGGGGCTCATTATACTGTATGGAGCACTATGTGGGCCCACTATTCAGTATGGAGGACTATGTGGGGCCTATTATTCTGTATGGAGGAAGATGTGGGGCCTATTATTCTGTATGGACTACTATGTGGGGCCCATTATACTGTATGGATGACTATGTGAGGCCCATTATACTCTATGGAGGACTATGAGGTGGCACATTATATTGTATGGAGGACTATGTGGGGCCAATATTCTGTATGGAGGACTATGTGGGGCCCATTATATTGTATTGAGGACTATTTGGGGCCATTATTCTGTATGGAGGACTATGAGGGGCCCATTATTCTGGGTGGATGACTATGTGGGGCCCATTATAATGTATGAAGGACAAGAAGTTGGCCCATTATTCTGTATGGAGGACTATGTGGTGCCCATTATACTGTATGGAGGACTATGTGGGGCCCATTATTCTGTATGGATGACTATCTGAGGGCCGTTATACTGTATGGAGGACTATGAGGTGGCACATTATATTGTATGGAGGATTATGAGGGGCCCATTATACTGTATGGAGCACTATTTGGGCCCATTATTCAGTATGGAGGACTATGTGGGGCCCATTATACTGTATGGAGGACTATGAGGTGGCACGTTATTCTGTATGGAGCACTATGTGGGCCTATTATTCTGTATGCAGGAATATGTGGTGCCCATTATTCTGTATGGAGGACTATGTGGGGCCCATTATACTGTATGGATGACTGTGAGGCCAATTATACTGTATGGAGGACTATGAGGTGTCACATTATATTGTATGGAAAACTATGTGGGGCCATTATTGTGTATGGAGGACGATGTGGGGCCATTATTCTGTATGGAGGACTATGTGGCACCCAATATTCTGCATGGAGGACTATGTGGGGCCATTATTCTGTATGGGGGACTATGTGGGGCCATTATTCTGTATGGAGGACTATGTGAGTCCCATTATACTATGTGGAGGACTTTGTGGGGCTCATTATACTGTATGGATGACTATGTGAGGCCCGTTATACTGTATGGAGGACTATGAGGTGACACATTATTTCATATTGAGGACTATGTGGGGCCTATTTTTTGTAAGAAGGACAATGAGTTGGTCCATTATTCTGTATGGAGAACAATGTGATGCCCATTATTCTGTATGAAGGACTATGTGGGGCCCATTATACTGTATGGAGGACTATGTGGGGCCCATGATTCTGTATGAATGACTGTGTGAGGCCCATTATACTGTATGGAGGACTATGTGGGGCCTATTATCCTGTACGGAGGACTATGTAGGGCCATTATACTGTATGGAGGACTATGTGGGGCCAATATTCTGTATGGAGGACTATGCGGGGCCCATTATTCTGTATGGAGGACTATCTAGGGACTATTATTCTTTATGGAGGACTATGTTTGGCCCATTATTCTGTATGGAGGACAATGAGTTGGCCCATTATTCTGTATGGAGGACTATGTGGGGCCTATTATTCTGTATGGAGGACTATGTGGGGCCCATTATTCTGTATGGAGGACTATGTGGGGCCCATTATATTGTATGGAGCACTATGTTGGCCCATTATTCAGTATGGAGGACTATGTGGGGCTCATTATACTGAATGGGTGACTATGTGAGGCCCATTATACTGTAGGGAGGATTATGAGGGGCCCATTATACTGTATGGAGGATTATGAGGGGCCCATTATACTGTATGGAGGATTATGAGGGGCCCATTATACTGCATAGAGCACTATGTGGGCCTATTATTCAGTATGGAGGAGTTTGTGGGGCCTGTTATTCTGTATGGAGGACTATGTGGGGCCCAAAATATTGTATGGAGCACTATGAGGTGGCACATTATATTGTATGGAGGACTATGTTAGGCCATTATTCTGTATGGAGGACTATGTGGGGCCATTTTTCTGTCTGGAGGACTATGTGGGACCCATTATTCTGTATGGAGGACTATGTGGGGCCCATTATTCTGTATGGAAAAATATGTGGGGGCAATTATTCTGTATGGAGGACTATGAGGTGGCACATTATTCAATATTGAGGACTATGTGGGGCCTATTTTACTGTAAGAAGGACAATGAGTTGGCCCATTATTCTGTATGGAGGACTATGTGATGCCCATTATTCTGTATGGAGGACTATGTGGGGACAATTATACTGTATGGAGGACTATGTGGGGCCCATGATTCTGTATGAATGACTGTGTGAGGCCCATTATACTGTATGGAGGACTATGAGGTGGCACATTATATTGTTTGGAGGACTATGTGGGGCCATTATTCTGAATGGAGGACTATGTGGGGCCCATTATATTGTATAGAGGATTATTTGGGGCCTATTATTCTGTATGGAGGAAGATGTGGGGCCCATTATTCTGTATGGAGGACTATGTGGGCCCATTATACTGTATGGATGACTATGTGAGGCCCATTATACTGTGTAGAGGACTATGTGGGGCCCATTATACTGTATGGGTAACTATGTGAGGCCCATTATACTGTATGGAGGATTATGAGGGGCCCATTATACTATATGGAGGATTATGAGGGGCTCATTATACTGTATGGAGCACTATGTGGGCCCATTATTCAGTATGGAGGACTATGTGGGGCCTATTAGTCTGTATGGAGGGCTATGTGGGGCCAATTATACTGTATGGAGGAAGATGTGGGACCCATTATTCTGTATGGAGGACTATGTGAGGCCCATTATACTGTATGGAGGGCTATGAGGTGGCACATTATATTGTATGGAGGACTATGTGGGGCCATTATTCTGTATGGAGGACTATGTGGTGCCCATTATATATTATCGAGGACTATTTGGGGCCATTATTCTGTATGGAGGACTATGAGGGGCCCATTATTCTGGGTGGATGACTATGTGGGGCCCATTATACTGTGTGAAGGACAATAAGTTGGCCCATTATTCTGTATGGTGGACTATGTGGGGCCCGTTATTCTGTATGGAGGAGTATGTGGGGCCATTATTCTGTATGGAGGACTATGTGGGGCCCATTATTCTGTATGGAGGAGTATGTGGGGCCATTATTCTGTATGGAGGACTATCTAGGGCCCATTATTCTGTATGGAGGAATATGTGGGGCCCATTATTCTGTATGGAGGACTATCTAGGGCCCATTATTCTGTATGGACTAGTATGTGGGGCCCATTATACTGTATGGATGACTATGTGAGGCGCATTATACTGTATGGAGGACTATGAGGTGGCACATTATATTGTATGGAGGACTATGTGGGGCCATTATTCTGTATGGAGGACTATGTGGGGCCCATTATATTGTATCGAGGACTATTTGGGGCCATTATTCTGTATGGAGGACTATGAGGGGCCCATTATTCTGGGTGGATGACTATGTGGGGCCCATTATAATGTATGAAGGACAATAAGTTGGCCCATTATTCTGTATGGAGGACTATGTGGTGCCGATTAATCTGTATGGAGGACTATGTGAGCCCCATTATACTGTATGGAGGACTATGTGGGGCCCATTATTCTGTATGGATGACTATGTGAGGCCCGTTATACTGTATGGAGGACTATGAGGTGGCACATTATATTGTATGGAGGATTATGAGGGGCCCATTATACTGTATGGAGCACTATTTGGGCCCATTATTCAGTATGGAGGACTATGTGGGGCCCATTATACTGTATGGAGGACTATGAGGTGGCACGTTATTCTGTATGGAGCACTATGTGGGCCTTTTATTCTGTATGCAGGAATATGTGGTGCCCATTATTCTGTATGGAGGACTATGTGGGGCCCATTATACTGTATGGATGACTGTGAGGCCAATTATACTGTATGGAGGACTATGAGGTGTCACATTATATTGTATGGAAAACTATGTGGGGCCATTATTGTGTATGGAGGACGGTGTGGGGCCATTATTCTGTATGGAGGACTATGTGGCACCCAATATTCTGCATGGAGGACTATGTGGGGCCATTATTCTGTATGGGGGACTATGTGGGGCCATTATTCTGTATGGAGGACTATGTGAGTCCCATTATACTATGTGGAGGACTATGTGGGGCTCATTATACTGTATGGATGACTATGTGAGGCCCATTATACTGTATGGAGGACTATGAGGTGACACATTATTTCATATTGAGGACTATGTGGGGCCTATTTTTTGTAAGAAGGACAATGAGTTGGTCCATTATTCTGTATGGAGAACCATGTGATGCCCATTATTCTGTATGGAGGACTATGTGGGGCCCATTATACTGTATGGAGGACTATGTGGGGCCCATGATTCTGTATGAATGACTGTGTGAGGCCCATTATACTGTATGGAGGACTATGTAGGGCCTATTATCCTGTACGGAGGACTATGTAGGGCCATTATACTGTATGGAGGACTATGTGGGGCCAATATTCTGTATGGAGGACTATGCGGGGCCCATTATTCTGTATGGAGGACTATCTAGGGACTATTATTCTTTATGGAGGAATATGTTTGGCCCATTATTCTGTATGGAGAACAATGAGTTGGCCCATTATTCTGTATGGAGGACAATGAGTTGGCTCATTATTCTGTATGGAGGACTATGTGGGGCCTATTATTCTGTATGGAGGACTATGTGGGGCCCATTATTCTGTATGGAGGACTATGTGGGGCCCATTATATTGTATGGAGCACTATGTTGGCCCATTATTCAGTATGGAGGACTATGTGGGGCCTATTATTCTGTATGGAGGAAGATGTGGGGCCCATTATTCTGTATGGAGGACTATGTGGGGCCCATTATTCTGTATGGAAAAATATGTGGGGCCAATTATTCTGTATGGAGGACTATGAGGTGGCACATTATTCAATATTGAGGACTATGTGGGGCCTATTTTACTGTAAGAAGGACAATGAGTTGGCCCATTATTCTGTATGGAGGACTATGTGATGCCCATTATTCTGTATGGAGGACTATGTGGGGACAATTATACTGTATGGAGGACTATATGGGGCCCGTGATTCTGTATGAATGACTGTGTGAGGCCCATTATACTGTATGGAGGACTATGAGGTGTCACATTATATTGTTTGGAGGACTATGTGGGGCCATTATTCTGAATGGAGGACTATGTGGGGCCCATTATATTGTATAGAGGATTATTTGGGGCCATTATTCTGTATGGAGGACTATGAGGGGCCCATTATTCTGGGTGGATGACTATGTGGGGCCCATTATTCTGTACGGAGGACTATGTGGGGCCCATTATTCTGTATGGAGGACTATGTGGGGCCTATTATTCTGTATGGAGGAAGATGTGGGGCCCATTATTCTGTATGGAGGACTATGTGGGCCCATTATACTGTATGGATGACTATGTGAGGCCCATTATACTGTGTAGAGGACTATGTGGGGCCCATTATACTGTATGGGTGACTATGTGAGGCCCATTATACTGTATGGAGAATTATGAGGGGCCCATTATACTATATGGAGGATTATGAGGGGCTCATTATACTGTATGGAGCACTATGTGGGCCCATTATTCAGTATGGAGGACTATGTGGGGCCTATTATTCTGTATGGAGGGCTATGTGGGGCCAATTATACTGTATGGAGGAAGATGTGGGACCCATTATTCTGTATGGAGGACTATGTGAGGCCCATTATACTGTATGGAGGGCTATGAGGTGGCACATTATATTGTATGGAGGACTATGTGGGGCCATTATTCTGTATGGAGGACTATGTGGTGCCAATTATATATTATCGAGGACTATTTGGGGCCCATTATTCTGGGTGGATGACTATGTGGGGCCCATTATACTGTATGAAGGACAATAAGTTGGCCCATTATTCTGTATGGTGGACTATGTGGGGCCCATTATTCTGTATGGAGGAGTATGTGGGCCCATTATTCTGTATGGAGGACTATGTGGGGCCCATTATTCTGTATGGAGGAGTATGTGGGGCCATTATTCTGTATGGAGGACTATCTAGGGCCTATTATTCTGTATGGAGGAATTTGTGGGGCCCATTATTCTGTATGGAGGACTATCTAGGGCCCATTATTCTGTATGGAGGAAGATATGGGGGCCATTATTCTGTATGGAGGACAATGAGTTGGCCCATTATTCTGTATGGAGAACTATGTGGGGCACATTATACTGTATGGAGGACTATGTGGGCCCATTATTCAGTAGGGAGGACTATGTGGGGCCTATTATTCTGTATGGAGGAAGATGTGGGGCCCATTATTCTATATGGAGGACTATGTGGGGCCCATTATACTGTATGGATGTCTATGTGAGACCCATTATACTGTGTGTTGGACTATGTGGGGCCCATTATACTGTATGGGTGACTATGTGAGGCCCATTATACTTTATGGAGGATTATGAGGGGCCCATTATACTGTATGGAGGATTATGAGGGGCTCATTATACTGTAGGGAGCACTATGTGGGCCCATTATTCAGTATGGGGGACTATGTGGGGCCTATTATACTGTATGGAGGACTATGTGGGGCCCATTATACTGTATGGAGGACTATAAGGTGGCCCATTAAACTGTATGGAGCACTATGTGGGCCCATTATTCAGTATTGAGGACTATGTGGGGCCTATTATTCTGTATGGAGGGCTATGTGAGGCCCATTATTCTGTATGGAGGACTATGTGGGGCCCATTATACTGAATGGGTGACTATGTGAGGCCCATTATACTGTAGGGAGGATTATGAGGGGCCCATTATACTGTATGGAGGATTATGAGGGGCCTATTATACTGTATGGAGCACTATGTGGGCCTATTATTCAGTATGGAGGAGTATGTGGGGCCTATTATTCTGTATGGAGGACTATGTGGGGCCCATAATACTGTGTGGAGCACTATGACATGGCACATTATATTGTATGGAGGACTATGTTGGGCCACTATTCTGTATGGAGGACTATGTGGGGCCATTTTTCTGTATGGAGGACTATGTGGGTCCCATTATTCTGTATGGAGGACTATGTGGGGACGATTATTCGGGATGGAAAAATATGTGGGGCCAATTATTCTGTATGGAGGGCTATGAGGTGGCACATTATTCAATATTGAGGACTATGTGGGGCCTATTTTACTGTAAGAAGGACAATGAGTTGGCCCATTATTCTGTATGGAGGACTATGTGATGCCCATTATTCTGTATGGAGGACTATGTGGGGACAATTATACTGTATGGAGGACTATGTGGGGCCCATGATTCTGTATGAATGACTGTGTGAGGCCCATTATACTGTATGGAGGACTATAAGGTGGCACATTATATTGTATGGAGGACTATGTGGGGCCATTATTCTGTATGGCGGACGATGTGGGGCCCATTATATTGTATAGAGGACTATTTGGGGCCATTATTTTGTATGGAGGACTATGAGGGGCCCATTATTCTGTGTGGATGACTATCTGGGGCCCATTATTCTGTACAGAGGACTATGTGGGGCCCATTATTGTGTATGGAGGACTATGTGGGGCCTATTATTCTGTATGGAGGAAGATGCGGGGCCAATTATTCTGTATGGAGGACTATGTGGGGCCCATTATACTGTATGGATGACTATGTGAGGCCCATCATACTGTGTAGAGGACTATGTGGGGCCCATTATACTGTATGGGTGACTATGTGAGGACCATTATACTGTATGGCAGATTATGAGGGGCCCATTATACTGTATGGAGGATTATGAGGGGCTCATTATACTGTATGGAGCACTATGTGGGCCCATTTTTCAGTATGGAGGACTATGTGGGGCCTATTATACTGTATGGAGGAAGTTGTGGGGCCCATTATACTGTATGGAGGAAGTTGTGGGACCCATTATTCTGTATGGAGGACTATGTGAGGCCCATTATACTGTATGGAGGACTATGAGGTGGCACATTATATTGAATGGAGTACTATGTGGGGCCATTATTCTCTATGGAGGACTATGTGGAGCCCATTATATTTTATCGAGGACTATTTGGGGCCATTATTCTGTATGGAGGACTATGAGGGGCTCATTATTCTGGGTGGATGACTATGTGGGGCCCATTATACTGTATGAAGGACAATAAGTTGGCTTGTTATTCTGTATGGTGGACTATGTGGTGCCCATTATTCTGTACGGAGGACCATGTGGTGCCCATTATTCTGTACGGAGGACTATGTGAGGCCCATTATACTGTATGGAGGACTATATGGGGCCCATTATTCTGTATGGATGACTGTGTGAGGCCCATTATACTGCATGGAGGACTATGAGGTGGCACATTAAATTGTATGGAGGATTATGAGGGGCCCATTATACTGTATGGAGCACTATGTGGGCCCATTATTCAGTATGAAGGACTATGTGGAGACTATTATTCTGTATCTAGGACTATGTGGGGCCCATTATACTGTATGGAGGACTATGAGGTGGCATATTATACTGTATGGAACACTATGTGGGCCCATTATTCTGTATGGAGGACCATGTGGTGCCCATTATTCTGGATGGAGGACTATGTGGGGCCCATTATTCTGTATGGATGACTGTGAGGCCCATTATACTGTATGGAGGACTATGAGGTGGCACATTACTTTGTATGGATAACTATGTGGGGCCATTATTCTGTATGGAGGACGATGTGGGGCCATTATTCTGTATGGAGGACTATGTGGGGCCCATTATTCTGTATGGAGGAGTATGTGGGGCCATTATTCTGTATGGAGGACTATCTAGGGCCCATTATTCTGTATGGAGGAATATGTGGGGCCCATTATTCTGTATGGAGGACTATGTGGGGCCCATTATTCTGTATGGATGACTGTGAGGCCCATTATACTGTATGGATGACTATGAGGTGGCACATTACATTGTATGGATAACTATGTGGGGCCATTATTCTGTATGGCGGACGATGTGGGGCCATTATTCTGTATGGAGGACTATGTGGGACCCATTATTCTGTATGGAGGACTTTGTGGGGCCATTATTCTGTATGGAGGACTATCTAGGGCCCATTATTCTGTATGAAAGAATATGTGGTGCCCATTATTCTGTATGGAGGACTATCTAGGGCCCATTATTCTGTATGGAGGAATATGTGGGGGCCATTATTCTGTATGGAGGACAATGAGTTGGCTCATTATTCTGTATGGAGGGCTATGTGGGGCACATTATACTGTATGTAGCACTATGTGGGCCCATTATTCAGTATGGAGGACTATGTGGGGCCTATTATTCTGTATGGAGGAAAATGTGGGGCCCATTATTTTGTATGGAGGACTATGTGGGGCCCATTATACTGTGTGGATGACTATGTGAGGCCCATTATACTGTGTGGAGGACTATGTGGGGCCCATTATACTGTATGGGTGACTATATGAGGCCCATTATACTGTATGGAGGATTATGAGGGTCCCATTATACTATATGGAGGATTATGAGGGGCTCATTATACTGTATGGAGCACTATGTGGGCCCATTATTCAGTATGGAGGACTATGTGGGGCCCATTATACTGTATGGAGGACTATGAGGTGGCACATTAAACTGTATGGAGCACTATGTGGGCCCATTATTCAGTATTGAGGACTATGTGAGGCCCATTATTCTGTATGGAGGACTATGAGGTGGCACATTATTCTGTATGGAGGACTCTATGGGGCCCATTATACTGTATGGAGGACTTTGTGCAAATCACAGTTGCGGCATCATATTGTGTTCACGTCACAGTAGGGTCATCATACCGTGTATATGGATGATACAGTGGAGGAATTCACTGTGAGGGTATCATACTGTGTTTGGGAGGCACTTTTGTTTGCATCATACTTTATTATCTGTATTATTTATTAAGTCAAAGTTTTTTATCCTTTGTTATTACATATTTAAATTAGGCCATTGGGCCATTTGCTTTTTACTGCTCTTACATAACATTATATTATTCCAGTATGCCCTATTTGTGATTGTGTTTTATTTTATTCTAAGATCTATTAATTAAAATGTACTTTGTTCGTGGCACAACCCCTTTAAGAAAAGTATCATCATTATATTTGATAAGGAAAAACGTCTGCAATTCTAGACATTTTTTTAAATATGAACATTAGCCTGCGACTTTGTCTAAGTTTTTAATTTTGGCCATCTGTGTATTTGAGTTTGACATCCCTGCCATAAATCGTCTGATCGCTGTGTTGTGCGGGTCGTTATAGGTACAGGAACACATATGTCCATGGTATTTGCTGATTTGTGATGTTTATTATCTAAAAAAGCTCAATGAAAATGCCATTATTGTAATTGTTTTTCATTATTTTTTAGTAATGTTATAGGAAAAAAATCTTTTAATTTCCCTCTATAATACAGGGACAAAAAATACACTGCTATGTATAGATGTATCTCTATGTATCAGTAGCATTTGCCTGTGGGTTCAGAGTGTGCAAATATCGAAAATCCTCCGTGATATCAGCAGAGGCTGTTGCTCATAGCTTTAGTTGTTACCGGCAATGATAGCGGTTGTGGGTTTGATTCCCATGGAGACCAGAAAATGGTTTATTTAATTCATTATAGGCATATGGAATTATACTCTATGGTTGGGGCCCAATTATACTTTATCGAGATCTATGGGTTGCATTATATTATATGTACTGTATGTTTGGCTGCATTATACTATAGGGAGGCTGCATTATACTCTATTAAGGACTGAGGAGAAAGCATTATACTATATGAAGAACTATGGGGAGTGCATTATACACTATGAAGGACTATGGAGAGTGCATTATACTATAGGGAGGGCTATGGGGAGTGCATTATACTATAGGGAGGATTATAGGGAGTACATTATACTATATGGAGGACTATGAGGTGCATTCCATTATATGGAGGACTATGGGGAGTATATTATACTATATGGAGGGCTATGGTGAGTGCATTATACTATATGGAGGACAATGAGGTGCATTATACTATATGGAGGACAATGAGGTGCATTATACTATACGGAGGGCTATGGGGAGTGTATTATACTATATGGAGGGCTATGGGGAGTATATTATACTATATGGTGGGCTATGGGGAGTGTATTATACTATATGGAGGACTATGAGGTGCATTATACTATATGGAGGGCTATGGGGAGTGTTTTATACTATATGGAGGACTATGAGGTGCATTATACTAATATGGAGGGCTATGGGGAGTGCATTACACTATATGGAGGGCTATGAGGTGCATTATACCATATGGAGGGCTATGGGGAGTGTATTATACTATATGGAGGAATATGCGGTGCATTATACTATATGGAGGACTCTGGGTAGTATATTATACTATGTGGAGGGCTATGGGGAGTGTGTTATACTATTTGGAGGAATATGGGCCACATTATACAATATTGAGCGCAGTGGGGCACATTATACAGTATGGAGGACTATGGGGAGTACATTATATTATAGGGAGGGCTATAGGGAGTGCATTATACTATATGGAGGGCTATGGGAAGTGTGTTATACTATATGGAGGACTATGGGGAATGTATTATTCTATATTGAGGAATATGGGTCACATTATACCATTTGGAGTGTTGTGGGGCACATTATACTATATGAAGGACTATTGGGAGTGCATTATACTATATGGAGGACTGTGGGGAGTATATTATACTATATGGAGGACTTTGGGGAGTGCATTATACTATTTAGAGGGCTATGGGGAGTGTATTATACTATATGGAGGACTATGAAGTGCATTATACTATATGGAGGGCTATGGAGAGTGTATTATACTATATGGAGGGCTATGGGGAGTGTATTATACTATATGGAGGGCTATGGGTAGTGTACTATACTATATGGAGGACTATGAGGTGCATTATACTATATGGAGGGCTATGGGGAGTGTATTATAGTATATGGAGGACTATGAGGTGCATTATACTAATATGGAGTGCTATGGGGAGTGCATTGCACTATATGGAGGGCTATGAGGTGCATTATACTATATGGAGGACTATGGGGAGTGTATTATACTATATGGAGTAATATGAGGTGCATTATACTATATGGAGGACTATGGGTAGTATATTATACTATGTGGAGGGCTATGGGGAGTGTATTATACTATTTGGAGGAATATGGGCCACATTATACAATATTGAGCGTTGTGGGGCACATTATACAATATGGAGGACTATGGGGAGTACATTATATTATAGGGAGGGCTATAGGGAGTGCATTATACTATATGGAGGGCTATGGGAAGTGTATTATACTATATGGAGGACTATGGGGAATGTATTATACTATATTGAGGAATATGGGTCACATTATACAATATGGAGGGCTGTGGGGCACATTATACTATATGGAGGACTATTGGGAGTGCATTATACTATTTAGAAGGCTATGGGGAGAGTATTATACTATATGGAGGACTATGAAGTGCATTATACTATATGGAGGGCTATGGGGAGTGCATTATACTATATGGAGGGCTATGGGGAGTGTATTATACTATGTGGAGGGCTACGGGGAGTGTATTTTACTATTTGGAGGAATATGGGTCACATTATACAATATGGAGCTCTGTGGGGCACATTATACAATATTGAAGATTTTGGGGAGTGCATTATACTATAGGGAGGGCTATTGGGAGTGTATTATACTATGTGGAGGACTATGGGGTGCATTATACTATATGGAGGACTATGAGGAGCTTTATACTATATGGAGAACTATGAGATGCATTATACTATATAGAGAGCTATGGGGAGTGTATTATACTATTTGGAGGAATATGGGCCACATTATACAATATGGAGGACTGTGGGGCACATTATACAATATGAAAGCCTATGGGGAGTGCATTATACTATATGAAGGACTATGGGGAGTATATTATACTATATGGAGGGCTATGAGGTGACTTATACTATATAGAGGTCTATGAGGTGCATTATACTATATGGAGAACTATGAGGTGCATTATACTATATAGAGAGCTATGGGGAGTGTATTATACTATTTGGAGGAATATGGGCCACATTATACAATATGGAGGGCTGTGGGGCACATTATACAATATGGAGGACTATGGGGAGTATATTATACTATATAGAGGGTTATGGGGAATGCATTATACTATATGGAGGGCTATGAGGTGCGTTATACTATATGGAGGACTATGAGGTGCATTATACTATATGGAGAACTATGAGGTGCATTATACTATATGGAGGGCTATGAGGTGCGTTATACTATATGGAGGACTATGAGGTGCATTATACTATATGGAGGACTATGAGGTGCATTATACTATATGGAGAACTATGAGGTGCATTATACTATATAGAGAGCTATGGGGAGTGCATTATACTATTTGGAGGAATATGGGCCACATTATACAATATGGAGGGCTGTATGGAGGACTATGGGGAGTATATTATACTATATAGAGGGTTATGGGGAGTGCATTATACTATATGGAGGGCTATCGGGAGTGTATTATACTATATGGAGGACTATGGGCCTCATTATACAATATGGGGGGCTGTGGGGCACATTATAAAATATGGAGGACTATGGCATGTATTATACTAAACAAGCAAAATGCTGCCTATTCATCGAGTAATTGGATTGTTTATGCCAGAACAAAAATCCTTGTTCTCAGCAGCACATCGGCCGGTGTAACCTGCAGATGTGCTGCTGATAACATGATGCTGTATGGGGACAGATTGATCTATTAGTGATTGTTCTGTATCCATCATTCTTCCTCAGCTGGTGTAAAGAGGTCGGGAAACAAGCGTTGAACGGCTTCAGTATTGTGGATTGCGCTCGTTTAGCGGCCTGATCTCAGCGCATGTAAATACAAGCTAAATGTTTGTGTGGTGCTGTATGTCAGCATTTGGGACCCCACTTTAAACTTTTCCCCAGGGCCCCACTTTATCTAAAATCGGCCCTGCACCCATTTAAATGGTTCCCGTCCGCTGCACAGACTGGGAGAGACAGGAGAGACTATTTGTGGCTTATGTAGTGGCGCTCAGTTTTGTGGACATCGGAGGGAAAGTTTTCTTTTAGTTTATGAAATTCAATTCATGTGATAAATTTACAAAAATATTAGTAACAATTCAACTTTATTTTAATCCTTAGGTTATGGGTGAGGATCTTTTGGCAGAAAGAACAGAGGAAGGACAAATGGACACAAAACCACTCAGACATTGGCCTCTTACATAATGGCGTCTGACGCCGAGTTCAGAGTCAAATGGTTTCAGAAAGCGACCACTTTCCTAATGAGCAGCGAGTAAAGATGATCAGCTCTCCGCCATCACTGACTGTCTGCCAACTGGAGCTCGTCCATCTCTAATCATTCCTGCTCAATGGGGCCACAATATTTTGACTTCACAGTAATCACTGACATCTTTTCGGAGTATATTGTATACATAGTGATCTTTATACGGCTGGAGCACTTACAGTAGCCAATCAGATGGCATGCAGGTAGCGTTGTGCGAGATCCAGTATGCCGTCCTGCTTCTATCATTAGAGGGTCCTGCTAGAGAACAGCGGCCACACTATTATACTGTGTCCAGAGTTACAGGAGTCGGTCAGATGTGGACTGCTACGTTGCAAAAAATGCTTAATGAGTTATTTTTTTTCAAACTGGATTGATATGCAAAATATTTTTAATAAAATCATTTTCTTATACTTGCAGGGTTTCTGTTTATTCAGTAATGTTGTAGCTGTTTTCTCTCACGCTGTGGATGATTGTAAATGAATACAGTTTCCTACATAATCATTGCAGCGGATCAGTTAAAAACGGGTGCCGTATGTGTTGTACCCAGGGCCGGCATCACCACCCGGGCAAGTGCCTGGGCCCTGAGCGAGCAGGGGGGCCCACTCACCCTCTGGAACACCAGCGCGCTATGGGGCCCATGAGTCAGCGGGGCCTGATGCCAGCGAAAGGGCACTTGCACTGGGCCTTCCGTAGTGCTTTAAACTGTTTGCAATACTTACCTCTCCCTGTTCCTCTGCTGCTCCTCTGTCTTCTGCGTCTTCATAGAATCATAGAATCATAGAATGGAAGAGTTGGAAGGGACCTCCTGGGTCATCTGGTCCAACCCCCTGCTCAAAGCAGGATTCACTAAATCATCTCAGACAGATGTCTGTCCAGCCTCTGTTTGAAGACGTCCATTGAAGGGGAACTCACCACCTCTCGTGGCAGCCTGTTCCACTCATTAATCACCCTAACTGTCAAAAAGTTTTTTCTAATATCTAATCTGTGTCTCCTCCCATTTAGTTTCATCCCATTGCTTCTAGTCTTTCCCTGTGCAAATGAGAATAAAGATGATCCTTCTACAATGTGACAGCCCTTGACATATTTGTAGACAGCTATTAAGTCTCCTCTCAGTCTTCTTTTTTGCAAGCTAAACATTCCCAAATCCTGCAACCGTTCCTCATAGGACATGGTTTGCAGACCAGTCACCATTCTGGTCGCTCTTCTCTGAACTTGTTCCAGTTTGTCTATGTCTTTTTTAAAATGTGGTGCCCAAAACTGTACACAGTATTCCAGATGAGGTCTGACCAAAGAGGAGTAAAGACCGATAATGACTTCACGTGATCTAGACTGTATGCTTCTGTTAATACATCCCAGAATTGTATTTGCCTTTTTTGCTGCTGCATCACACTGTTGACTCATGTTCTTCTTACTCTGTGACATCTCAGGGCAGAGGGCGCGATGACGTCACTACAGAGCGCCCTCTGCTGAGCAGTCCCAGTGCAGAGAGTCGGAAGACCCTGATGAGACAGGCCTGCTTCCAGCAAGGAGCGGTGAGTATTTGATTTTTTTTTTTTAATGTAATGAGTAATATATGGGGATCATTATCTATTGAACAATATATGGGGCTCATTATGTATGGAGTATTATATGGGGCTTATTATCTACTGAACAATATATGGGGCTCATTATGTATGGAGTAATATATGGGGATCATTATCTATTGGACAATATATGGGGCTCATGTATGGAGTATTATATGGGGCTCATTATCTATGGAACATTATATGGGGCTCATTATGTATGGAGTATTATATGGGGCTCATTATCTATTGAACAATATATGGGGCCCATTATGCATGGAGTATTATATGGGGCTTATTATCTATTGAACAATATATGGGGCTCATTATGTATGGAGTATTATATGGGGCTTATTATCTATTGAACAATATATGGGGCTCATTATGTATGGAGTAATATATGGGGCTCATTATCTATTGAACAATATATGGGGCCCATTATGCATGGAGTATTATATGGGGCTTATTATCTATTGAACAATATATGGGGCTCATTATGTATGGAGTATTATATGGGGCTTATTATCTATTGAACAATATAAGGGGCTCATTATGTATGGAGTATTATATGGGGCTCATTATCTATTGAACAATATATGGGGCCCATTATGTATGGAGTAATATATGGGGATCATTATGTATGGAGTAATATATGGGGATCATTATCTATTGAACAATATATGGGGCTCATTATGTATGGAGTATTATATGGGGCTTATTATCTACTGAACAATATATGGGGCTCATTATGTATGGAGTATTATATGGGGCTCATTATCTATTGAACAATATATGGGACTCATTATGTATGGAGTATTATATGGGGCTCATTATCTATTGAACAATATATGGGGCCCATTATGTATGGAGTATTATATAGGGCCCATTATCTATGGAGCATTATATGGGGCCTATTCTTTATGGAGCAATATATTGGGCCCACTATTTATGGAGCAATATATAGGGCCCATACTGTATGGAGCAATATATGGGGCCCATACTGTATGGAGCAATATTTGGGCTCCATTATTCTGTATGGAGCATTATATGGTACCCATTATGTATGGAGCAATATATAGGGCTCATTTTACTTTATGGAGTAATATATGGGGTCCATTATACTGAATGGAGCAATATATGGGGATCATACTGTATGGAGCATTATATGCGGTCCATTATTCTGTATGGAGCAATATATGGTGCCCATAGTACTGGATGCAGGACCATGTGGTGTCCATAATACTGTATGGAGGACCATGTGGTGTCCATAATACTGTATGGAGGACCATGTGGTGCCCATAATACTGTATGGAGGACCATGTGGTGCCCATAATACTGTATAGAGGACCATGTGGTGCCCATAATACTGTATGGAGGACCATGTGGTGCCCATAATACTGTGTGGAGGACCATGTGGTGCCCATAATACTGTATATGGAGGACCATGTGGTGCCCATAATACTGTATATGGAGGACCACGTGGTGCCCATAATACTGTATATGGAGGACCACGTGGTGCCCATAATACTGTATGGAGGACCACGTGGTGCCCATAATACTGTATAGAGGACCATGTGGTGCCCATAATACTGTATGGAGGACCATGTGGTGCCCATAATACTGTATGGAGGACCATGTGGTGCCCATAATACTGTATATGGAGGACCATGTGGTGCCCATAATACTGTATATGGAGGACCACGTGGTGCCCATAATACTGTATATGGAGGACCACGTGGTGCCCATAATACTGTATATGGAGGACTATGTGGGGCCCATAATACTGTATATGGAGGACCACGTGGGGCCCATAATACTGTATATGGAGGACCACGTGGTGCCCATAATATTGTATATGGAGGACCACGTGGGGCCCATAATACTGTATATGGAGGACTACGTGGGGCCCATAATACTGTATAGAGGACTATATTGTCTGGTCTGAACTGTGCGCTGGGAGGATTCGCCGGTTTCTGAGCTGTTGTAGACTTTACAATAGATATCACTCATGTAATGTGAGAAGTAAGTGAAATCTTTAGCATTGTACTATACCTATATTTCTGTGCATCATGAATCGTGGTAGGTGTGAAAGGGGCCCACTGAGACTTTTGCCCGGGGCCCATGAAATCCTGGAGCCGGCCCTGGTTGTGGCATCTATTTCTTTTTGTACTGTATGCATGAGTTTTAATGGCGAATTTCTTTCAAAAAACAGTGGGATAAACAGTCATGTGAACTTGTCCCTTAACTTACATTGGTCTGTGAGGTGATCTGAAAGCAGAAAATCCAATGCTGACTTCTAGAACATTTGGGGTAACTTTCCCGCATTGGTCTCTACATAATCTGTGAATTCAGGGAACTGCTAGATCTGCAGCAGATAAAAGAGGGATTATATCAAAATGCCATCATGCAGACCAGCAAGTGACACATCGCTGGCATAAGGTCCTCTGCCCCGACTTGTTGCTTTTAGATTACATAGCAAAAACCTGATGACAGTTTCCCTGTAATAAAATCCCAGAGCTTCTCCCATGGGAAATCCAGCGGGTGGCAGATACTGGCCTGGAATCCTGCAGATACACAGCACTGCCGTCGCCTATACACTGCATTGTGAAAGGATTTGGCCCCCTTGAACTTTTCTACCTTTTGCCACATTTCTGGCTTCAAACATAAAGATATAAAATTCTATTTTTTGGGGAAAGAATCAACAACAAGTGGGACACAATCGTGAAGTGGAATGAAATTTATTTGCTATTTTAAACTTTTTTAACAAATTAAAAACTGAAAAGTGGGGCGTGCAATATTATTCGGCCCCCTTGAGTTAATACTTTGTAGCGCCACCTTTTGCTGCGATTACAGCTGCAATCGCTTGGGGTATGTCTCTATCAGTTTTGCACATCGAGTGGCTGAAATTCTTGCCCATACTTCCTTGCAAAACAGCTCGAGCTCATTGGGGTTGGATGGAGGGCGTTTGTGAACAGCAGTTTTCAGCTCTTTCCACAGATTCTCGATTGGATTCAGGTCAGGACTTTGACTTGGCCATTCTAACACCTGCATATGTTTATTTTTGAACCATTCCATTGTAGATTTTGCTTTATGTTTGGGATCATTGTCTTGTTGGAAGATAAATCTCCGTCCCAGTCTCAGGTCTTTTGCAGACTCCAACAAGTTTTCTTCCAGAATGGTCCTGTATTTGGCTCCATCCATCTTCCCATCAATTTTAACCATCTTCTCTGTCCCTGCTGAAGAAAAGCAGGCCCAAACCATGATGCTGCCACCACCATGTTCGACAGTGAGGATGGTGTTTTGAGGGTGATAAGCTGTGTTGCTTTTACGCCAAACATATCGTTTTGCATTGTGGCCAAAAAGTTCGATTTTGGTTTCATCTGACCAGAGCACCTTATTCCACATGTTTGGTGTGTCTCCCAGATGGCTTGTGGCAAACTTCAAACGAGACTTTTTATGGATATCTTTGAGAAATGGCTTTCTTCTTGCCATTCTTCCGTAAAACCCAGATTTGTGCAGTGTACAACTGATTGTTGTCCTATGGACAGACTAACCCACCTCAGCTCTAGATCTCTGCAGTTCATTCAGAGTGATCATGGGCCTTTTAGCTGCATCTCTGATCAGTCTTCTCCTTGTTGGAGATGAAAGTTTAGAGCAGTGTTTCCCATACTCCAGTCCTCACAGACCCCACAGGTCATGTTTTCAGGATTTACATAGTATTGCACAGGTGAGAGAATTCCTGATGCCTTGATGATACTTCCATCACCTATGCAATACTAATGAAATCCTGAAAACACGACCTGTGGGGGTCCGTGAGGACTGGAGTTTGGGAAACACTGGTTTAGAGGGACGGCCGGGTCTTGGTAGATTTGCATTGGTCTGATACTCCTTCCATTTCAATATGATCGCTTGCACAGTGCTCCTTGAGATGTTTAAAACTTGGGAAATCTTTTTGTATCCAAATTCGGCTTTGAATTTCGCCACAACAGTATCTCGGACCTGCCTGGTGTGTTCCTTGGTCTTCATGGTGCTCTCTGCACTTGAAACAGAACCCTGAGACTATCACACAGCAGGTGCATTTATACAGAGACTTGATTACACACAGGTGGATTCTAGTTATCGTTACCAGTCATTTAGGACAACATTGGATCAGTGGATTCTAGTTATCGTTACCAGTCATTTAGGACAACATTGGATCATTCAGAGATCCTCACTGAACTTCTGGAGTGAGTTTGCTGCACTGAAAGTAAAGGGGCCGAATAATATTGCACGCCCCACTTTTCATTTTTTATTTTTAAGTTTAAAATATCCAATAAATTTCATTCCCACTTGTTGATTCTTCCCAAAAAATGTGAATTTTATATCTTTATGTTTGAAGCCAGAAATGTGGCAAAAGGTGGAAAAGTTCAAGGGGGCCAAATCCTTTCACAATGCACTGTATCTACCACTCGCTGACCTCCCTCTGTGAGAAGCTGATGGTTATTAATGATGGAATACAATGTTTTATTATAGCGGTGAGTGCCGCATTCACTTCTTACACTCATTCATGTGGATTTGTCTGATTAGTGACCTGCACCAGCTTATATCATGGGGCTGCTCAGAGTATAAAAATTTACCAAAAAGGTGTGTTCTGTTTATTTTCTTTTGGTTTCCATTTTTTTTTACTTTTCTTCTTTTTTTTCTTTACGTGGATCTGTAAAAAATAAATAAATAAAAAATAAAATATAGTCAACCTCTGGTATGCTCTACTACCATGAGATCCCCATAATAAAGGCAGAATTTAATAAAGGGTTACACATTTATCCAAGACATTGAAAGTTATGGTTAAAAAGGTAAAAAGACTTTTCTTTTTTTGCAGCAAAATTGGCTACAATTGCCCAGACAGGTTATATTTGCCCACAGCGTCGGACTGGGGAGACTGGGGCCCACCCTACAGCTAGATGCAGATACCTGTTAGCCGTTATCCCCGTTATAGTGGGACCTCGACTGTAAAACACAGGCGGCTCCTGCACATCTACTGTGCGCACAGCACAACTGGGATGGACAATTACAGTAGTTTGCATTAAAGGGCTTCTTTGGTGAAAACAAGTTATCACCGATCCATGGGCTCCTCAGGATTGGTGATAACTTAATGATCGTTTGGGTCCGACCATTGGAAACTGCACTGATCAGAATTGGGAAGTTTTATCCCTGACAGGACACTTTTATCCCCATTTTAAAATGCAGCGGCAGGTGGGATGTCTGACCGCAGATTCATTCATTCTCTTTGGGGCTTCCAGAAAAAAACAAGAGCAGCGCTCGCAGCCATTGAGGAAATCAATGGATCAGTGGTGAAGTCGTACATGCTGCTCCAGTCTAATGGGGAGAAAAGCTCCACATTCTACTAATCGGTGTGGGTCCCAGCAGTCAGACCCCCACCAATCAATACCTTATCACTTATCCTTTGGAAAGGTGATTACTTGTTTTCACAGTAGAATTCCTGTAAGTGCATCTTGTTCCAAGTATTTAATCACAAATCTAAATAAAGATTATTCTCCTAATATCAGAGAGAACAATTGACTGCTGTACACAACACACTCCACTTTTTCAAGACCAATAATACCACATTCAAGGGAGAACTAAAGTGACACTGTGACCAGACCACATATTACCAGCATAAAGCGACCGAATAATCCCACGTAGAAGGGAGAAATACAGCCACACCGTGACCAGACCACATATTACCACCACATAGTGACCGAATAATACCACATATTGTATAAGGGACAAATATTGCCACACCATGATCAGACCAGATTTTAGCAGCATATAGCGACCAAATTATTCCACATAGAAGGGAGAACTACCGTCACACCGTGAGCAGACCACATATGACCACCACATAGTGACCGAACAATACCACATATTGTATAAGGGACAAATATCGCCACACCATGACCAGACCAGATTTTAGCAGCATATAGCGACCAAATTATTCCACATAGAAGGGAGAACTACCGTCACACCGTGAGCAGACCACATATGACCACCACATAGTGACCGAACAATACCTCATACTGTAAAAGGGAGAAATATCGCCACACCATGACCAGACCAGATATTACCAACATATAGCGACCAAATAATTCCACATACAAAGGAGAAATACCACCACACCATGTCCACACCACATAGTGACCAAATAATAACACATACAGGGATAAATACCACACCATGACCGGACCAGATATTACAACATAGTGACCGAATATTACAATACTGATCATTAATGAAATGTCCTCGGATGCACATTCAGTTGAAACCAGTGGGCCCCCTCTACGTCCTGCTCAGGGTCCTGCCAAGGACCCTGGCCCACCGGATAATCGTCCAGTGTCCCGGTGCTCCAGTCAGACCCTGTTTGCCCACCAAACTCATCCATTTAAATGTCTGATTTTAGAGTTTGCATTGTGTTCCTTTTCTTAGCTTATAAAAACATAATAATTATAGTCTATGGACCTTTTCTGATGCTGATGGTTCACAAAAGAAATTTGAGACATGTTTGATTGTAATCTGATTTGCAGATAAAACTGGCCCATTCAAATGATTGGATTGCCAAAAAAAGATCCATTTGCATCCTTGTTCTGTATGTTTTTCACTGACTAATGTTAGAAGTTTGTAAATCTTCATCACTTTTTTTCTCTCATCAATAGGTGGCAGAAAATGTCATTTTACAACATGAGGAGAGAAAACTTCATTCCATCACTTTACCTGATGGGCCCATGCAGGTTCGGACTGGCCTGGTGTGATAAATTCCCGGGGGGCCCCGATGAGAGAGTGAGCGAATTGGTAGCGGGGGCTCTTAAAAAGTGCGGACCCTTTAAAAGCGCAGCCGAAGGAAATGTAGCGTCGCGTGCGGCGCTCCTACTATTCAGTGGTGACAGCGGGTGACGCGCATAGTCACATGACAGGAGGACGTGTTCTTGGTGGGCGGTGACACGCACCGCGCTCTGCTTTCCCGCTGGTGGCTGGCAGTTGTGTGGTGTCAGGTGACACGCTGACGTCACGCTCTCCTCTCCCTGCTCCCCTGCCGGTTTTTGATACGCCGACGCCGCGCTCTGCTCTCCAGTCCCGGCTCCTGCTCCCTTGGAATTGGCCTTGTAACACCGGCTCCCGTCCGGGTATGTAACACCGCACCAGCACCGCGCACCGCCCTCTTCTCTCCTGCTCTCTTGGCCTTTTAAGCCGGCTCCTGGGCTGAGTATGCGGTGACCTGCACTCTGCTCTCTCACCATCACCCTGGAAACAAGGCTGCCGGCCCCGGCTACAGCTCTCCCTGCTTCAACTTCAAGTCAAGTGCAATAGCCACATTTTTCTGGGTGAGTGTTCCCAGCATTGGTCATCATCCATATATGGAGGGGTCGCAGGCTGGTCACATGGGGACATGGATGGAGACATGGGGCTGAAGGGGGGGCTGGATGGACCCGTGGAGACATGTATGGAGACATGGGGCTAAAGGGGGGGGTCTGGCTGGACCCGTGGCGACATGGATGGAGACATGGGGCTGAAGGGGGGGCTGGTTGGACCCGTGGGGACATGGATGGAGACATGGGGCTGAAGGGGGGGCTGGTTGCACCCGTGGGGACATGGATGGAGACATGGGGCTGAAGGGGGGGCTGGCTGGACCCATGGGGACATGGGGCTGAAGGGGGGGCTGGCTGGACCCATGGGGACATGGGGCTGAAGGGGGGGCTGGCTGGACCCATGGGGACATGGGGCTGAAGGGGGGGCTGGCTGGACCCATGGGGACATGGGGCTGAAGGGGGGGCTGGCTGGACCCATGGGGACATGGGGCTGAAGGGGAGGCTGGCTGGACCCATGGGGACATGGGGCTGAAGGGGGGGCTGGCTGGACCCATGGGGACATGGGGCTGAAGGGGGGGCTGGCTGGACCCATGGGGACATGGGGCTGAAGGGGGGGCTGGCTGGACCCATGGGGACAGACATGGGGCTGAAGGGGGGGCTGGCTGGACCCATGGGGACATGGATGGAGACATGGGGCTGAAGGGGGGGCTGGCTGGACCCATGGGGACATGGATGGAGACATGGGGCTGAAGGGGGGGCTGGCTGGACCCATGGGGACATGGATGGAGACATGGGGCTGAAGGGGGGGCTGGCTGGAACCATGGGGACATGGATGGAGACATGGGGCTGAAGGGGGGGCTGGCTGGACCCATGGGGACATGGATGGAGACATGGGGCTGAAGGGGGGGCTGGCTGGACCCATGGGGACATGGATGGAGACATGGGGCTGAAGGGGGGGCTGGCTGGACCCATGGGGACATGGATGGAGACATGGGGCTGAAGGGGGGGCTGGCTGGACCCATGGGGACATGGATGGAGACATGGGGCTGAAGGGGGGGCTGGCTGGACCCATGGGGACATGGATGGAGACATGGGGCTGAAGGGGGGGCTGGCTGGACCCATGGGGACATGGATGGAGACATGGGGCTGAAGGGGGGGCTGGCTGGACCCATGGGGACATGGATGGAGACATGGGGCTGAAGGGGGGGCTGGCTGGACCCATGGGGACATGGATGGAGACATGGGGCTGAAGGGGGGGCTGGCTGGACCCATGGGGCCATGGATGGAGACATGGGGCTGAAGGGGGGGCTGGCTGGACCCATGGGGCCATGGATGGAGACATGGGGCTGAAGGGGGGGCTGGCTGGACCCATGGGGCCATGGATGGAGACATGGGGCTGAAGGGGGGGCTGGCTGGACCCATGGGGCCATGGATGGAGACATGGGGCTGAAGGGGGGGCTGGCTGGACCCATGGGGCCATGGATGGAGACATGGGGCTGAAGGGGGGGCTGGCTGGACCCATGGGGCCATGGATGGAGACATGGGGCTGAAGGGGGGGCTGGCTGGACCCATGGGGCCATGGATGGAGACATGGGGCTGAAGGGGGGGCTGGCTGGACCCATGGGGCCATGGATGGAGACATGGGGCTGAAGGGGGGGCTGGCTGGACCCATGGGGCCATGGATGGAGACATGGGGCTGAAGGGGGGGCTGGCTGGACCCGTGGGGCCATGGATGGAGACATGGGGCTGAAGGGGGGGCTGGCTGGACCCGTGGGGCCATGGATGGAGACATGGGGCTGAAGGGGGGGCTGGCTGGACCCGTGGGGCCATGGATGGAGACATGGGGCTGAAGGGGGGGCTGGCTGGACCCGTGGGGCCATGGATGGAGACATGGGGCTGAAGGGGGGGCTGGCTGGACCCGTGGGGACATGGATGGAGACATGGGGCTGAAGGGGGGGCTGGCTGGACGCGTGGGGACATGGATGGAGACATGGGGCTGAAGGGGGGGCTGGCTGGACGCGTGGGGACATGGATGGAGGCACGGGGCTGAAGGGGGGGCTGGCTGGACGCATGGGGGGACTTATGGATGGAGGCACGGGGCTGAAGAGGGGGCTGGCTGGACGCATGGGGAGACACATGGAGGTGAAGGTGGCCAAGTTGGGGACCTGGATGGACACATGGAGGTGAAGGGCGGCAAGCTGGACACATGGGGACCTGGATAGATATATGGGGTGGGGTGGGATGCATATATGGGGGGGACAGGGTGGACACATGGAGGCCCGGATGGATATATGGGAGGGGCAGGCTGGACACATGGAGACCAGAATGGATATATGGGTGGGGGGGGGTCAGGATGGATAGATGGGTGGCCTCGCTGGACAAGGGACTTTATTACTGTTTAGTGGCCAGATTGAGGAACTTTATTAGTTTATGATGGCGAGTGGGGAACATTATTACTTTAAAGTCCAATTAGGGACATTATTACTTCTGTAATATAATTTACTTTTTAGGAAACTGTTTTCCATAAGAGGGGACAAAAGGGGGGTCCTGTTACTGTGCAGGGCGCCACTATGTCGCTTTATTTCTTCAACTGGTGTAGTGTAGAAGCCTGGGGAAAAGTGGGAATGTGCTCTAAAAGAGATCAGTTATTGATAACTGTGTGTTATTTTCTGCAGAGATGATTCCTCGCTGGAAGAAGTGATGGCGGACTGTGCCAGATGAAGAAAAGCGAAGATGAAGAACTTCACCTAGAGACATCACTGGTGAGTCAGTGTATTACTGTACACTTACACTATATAGTATATTCAGAGCTCCTGTGTATGTCACTGGTGACCAGTGTATTACCTATACACTATATACAGAGCTCCTGTGTATAATGTCATCGGTAATCACTGTATTACCTGTACACTATATACAGAGCTCCTGTGTATAATGTCACCGGTGATCACTGTATTACCTGTACACTATATACAGAGCTCCTGTGTATAATGTCACCGGTGATCACTGTATTACCTGTACACTGACACTATATACAGAGCTCATATGTATAGTGACAGTGTTGTTAGTATTGTGGTTTGTATTCCTGATCAGTATTGTAGTATTTGGTCACTATGTGGTGGTAATATGTGGTCTGGTCATGGTGTGGCGATATTTGTCCCTTTTGTATGTGGTATTATTGGTGTTATTATAGTGGATTATGTTGTGTATGGCGGTCATTTGTTCTCGCTGAGATTAACTAGGAAAAGATTTTTTTCCATGAGGCCACGGCTTCACTATCAGTATTTGGTCAGTATTGTTTCTCAGTAGTGAGAGGCAAAAGCAGGAGTGGGTGATAAATCCAGAATTGGTGACTTGTTTCTATTATTCTCTTTCTCTGATTGTTCCTCACCTGGTTTTGGCTCCCACTCCTGAGAATAATCCTGACTGAATACTGATAGTGTGGCTGTGGCCTTAGAGATGAAATACTTGGAGCAGAGCGTCAGAGATGCACTTACAGGGGTTCTCCGGTGAAAACAAGTCATCATCTCTCCACAGGATAAGTGATAACTTATTGATTGGTGGAGGTCTGACTACTGGGACCTGCACCGATCGGCAGAATGTGGAGCTTTTCTCCCCATTAGACTGGAGCTCATGTGCGACTCGACCACTGATCCATTCATTCCCTCAGAGGCTGCGAGCGCTGCTCTTGTTTTTTTCTGGAAGCCCCAAAGAGAATGAATGAATCTGCGGTCAGACATCCCACCTGCCGCTGCATTTTAAAATGGGGATAAAAGTGTCCTGTCAGGGATAAAACTTCCCAATTCTGATCAGTGCAGTTTCCAATGGTCGGACCCAAACGATCATTAAGTTATCACCAATCCTGAGGAGCCCATGGATCGGTGATAACTTGTTTTCACCAAAGAAGCCCTTTTTTGGAAGCCCCCAAGAGAACGAATGAGGCTGTGGTCATACGTCCCACCTGTCGCTGCATTGTAAAATGGGGATAAGTGTCCTGTCAGGGATAAAACTTCCCCATTCTTCCAATCAATAAGTGATCACCTATCCTGTGTAGCCCATGAATCTGTGATCACTTGTTTTAACCACAGAAGCTCTTTCATGCAAACTCCAGAAATTGTCCGTCCCTGTTCTAGTCTGTGCACAGTAGATGTGAGGAGCCGCCAGTCACTGCTCCACTATAACAGGGAGAGCAGAGAAAAGACATCTGCATATTGCTGTAGGTGGCCCCTAGAGTCAATGTCCCCTGTGGCCCCAGACGCCCCAGTCCGACCCTGCTGACATCTGATTAAGGCCTAAGGCCCCGTTCACATGTCAGGTTTTAATCAGTGTTTTTTTTCTCATTTTCATCTGATTTTGGTCAGTGTGGCAGTTTTTCTCCTCAGTGGGGCATATTTTTTTATATGTAAAGTAAAAAGCTAAAGGTTTCCTAGCCTCGCTTGCCCGGCCTATAGACCCTGGAGAACAAGCAGTACAGGCAACATGGTTGGTTCTGGCCATTTTTCTGACAGACTCATTGACTTCAATAGATGATCTTTATCTACAAATCGGATGAAAATCGGACCGGTCTCAGTTCTGATTTACAGATCAATCGTCCACAAAAAATAGAGCTGTAAACCTGTCCCCGGTCTATAACGGAGCATATTCTACCTGTTAGAGAAATAACCAGACGTGAAAAGAGCCATGTGCTATTCTTACAGGGAAGGGGCCACCATTTTATGTTTTGTATTAATAATTATTGATTATGTAATCAATTATTTTTAATACAAAATTAAATGTCCGACTTTATTAGTTTTTTAGTTATTTATGCTGACATTGGCCACTGGGGGCTGCCATTTTTATTTGGGGGGGGGTGTAAAAAGTGCTCTTACACACCTCATTTACAGCAGCCCTGGCCATAAGAGACAGTAGTCTGTCACCGACCCCATCTCTAACATTAGAGGCCGCTCCTCCTGCCTCTAGCTGTGACCTGGGCACGCCCCCTTGGCTGTTCAGGTCGCAGCCGTGGGAGGAGATTGCAGCCATCTTTGTGGAGCCTGCAGTGTAAGCTGTACATTCCCCCTGTCGTCGCACGCACTGCTCAGTCAGAGCGTGCCATGACAGGAGCTGCCGGGGAGGAAATGCCTGGGAGTGGAGGCCCCGAGTGAGTATCTGCGGCGGCTCCGTGCGGTGATCTCAGCTTCTCTGCTGTTATCACTGCCGACATCTTCAGGCAACACAGACACAGCGCTGCGTGGGAACGTGGAAGGTGAGTAGAAGCGTTTATTGTTTTTTTTTTTTCTCCTTTGCATTGAATATATGGGGGCATAAACCCACCAGGATGGAGGAGGAGTCATAAACCCACCAGGATGGAGGAGGAGTCATAAACCCACCAGGATGGAGGAGGAATCATATACCCACCAGGATGGAGGGGGGGCATATATCCACCAGGATGGATGGAGGGGGGCATATACCCACCATGATGGATGTAGGGGGGGGGCACATACCCACTAGGATGGATGGAGGGGGGGCATATACCCACCAGTATGGAGGGGGGGATATACCCACCAGGATGGATGGATGGAGGGGGGCATATACTGACCGGGATGGATGGAGGGGCATATACACTTACCCAGGATGGATGGATGGAGGGGTATATACACCTACCCAGGATGGATGGATGGAGGGGCATATACACCTACCCAGGATGGATGGATGGAAGGGTATATACACCTACCCAGGATGGATGGATGGAGGGGCATTTACACCTACCCAGGATGGATGGATGGATGGAAAGGCATTTACACCTACCCAGGATGGATGGATGGGCATTTACACCTACCCAGGATGGATGGAGGGGCATATACACTTACCCAGGAAAGATGGAGGGGCAGATACTCCTACCCAGGATGGATGGAGGGGCATATACACCTATCCAGGATGGATGGATGGAGGGGCATTTACACCTACCCAGGATGGATGGAAGGAGGGGCATTTACACCTACCCAGGATGGATGGATGGAGGGGCATTTACACCTACCATGGATGGAAGGATGGAGGGGCATTTACACCTACCCAGGATGGATAGATGGATGGAGGGGCATTTACACCTACCCAGGAGGGATGGATGGATGGAGGGGCATTTACACCTAGCCAGGATGGATGGATGGAGGGGCATATACAGTATAGACCAAAAGTTTGGACACACCTTCTCATTTAAAGATTTTTCTGTATTTTCATGACTATGAAAATTGTACATTCACACTGAAGGCATCAAAACTATGAATTAACACATGTGGAATTATATACTTTACAAAAAAGTGTGAAACAACTGAAAATATGTCTTATATTCTAGGTTCTTCAAAGTAGCCACCTTTTGCTTTGATGACTGCTTTGCACACTCTTGGCATTCTCTTGATGAACTTCAAGAGGTAGTCACCAGAAATGGTCTTCACTTCACAGGTGTGCCCTGTCAGGTTTAATAAGTGGGATTTCCTGCCTTATAAATGGGGTTGGGACCATCAGTTGTGTTGTGCAGAAGTCAGGTGGATACACAGCTGACAGTCCTACTGAATAGACTGTTAGAATTTGTATTATGGCAAGAAAAAAGCAGCTATGTAAAGAAAAACGAGTGGCCATCATTACTTTAAGAACTGAAGGTCAGTCAGTCCAAAAAATTGGGCAAACTTTGAAAGTGTCCCCAAGTGCAGTTGCAAAAACCATCAAGCGCTACAAAGAAACTGGCTCACATGAGGACCGCCCAAGGAAAGGAAGACCAAGAGTCACCTCTGCTTCTGAGGATAAGTTTATCCCAGTCACCAGCCTCAGAAATCGCAGTTTAACAGCAGCTCAGATTAGAGACCAGGTCAATGCCACACAGAGTTCTAGCAGCAGACACATCTCTTCAACAACTGTTAAAAGGATACTTTGTGCAGCAGGCCTTCATGGTAAAATAGCTGCTAGGAAACCACTGCTAAGGACAGGAAACAAGCAGAAGAGACTTGTTTGGGCTAAAGAACACAAGGAATGGACATTAGACCAGTGGAAATCTGTGCTTTGGTCTGATGAGTCCAAATTTGAGATCTTTGGTTCCAACCACCGTGTCTTTGTGCGTCGCAGAAAAGGTGAACGGATGGACTCTACATGCCTGGTTCCCACCGTGAAGCATGGAAGAGGAGGTGTGATGGTGTGGGGGTGCTTTGCTGGTGAGACTGTTGGGCATTTATTCAAAATTGAAGGCATACTGAACCAGCATGGCTACCACAGCATCTGGCAGTGGCATGCTATTCCATCCGGTTTGCGTTTAGTTGGACCATCATTTATTTTTCAACAGGACAACAGGCTGTGTTAGGGCTATTTGACCAAGAAGGAGAGTGATGGGGTGCTACGCCAGATGACCTGGCCTCCACAGTCATCAGACCTGAACCCAATCCAGATTGTTTGGGGTGAGCTGGACCGCAGAGTGAAGGCAAAAGGGCCAACAAGTGCTAAGCATCTCTGGGAACTCCTTCAAGATTGTTGGAAGACCATTTCCGGTGACTACCTCTTGAAGCTCATCAATAGAATGCCAAGAGTGTGCAAAGCAGTCATCAAAGCAAAAGGTGGCTACTTTGAAGAACCTAGAATATAAGACATATTTTCAGTTGTTTCACACTTTTTTGTAAAGTATATAATTCCACATGTGTTAATTCATAGTTTTGATGCCTTCAGTATGAATGTACAATTTTCATAGTCATGAAAATACAGAAAAATCTTTAAATGAGAAGGTGTGTCCAAACTTTTGGTCTGTACTGTACACCTACCCAGGATTGATGGAGGGGCATCTACACCTGCCCAGGATGGATGGATGGAGAGGCATCTACGCCTACTCAGAATGGATGGATGGATGTAGGGGCATATACATCTACCCAGGATGGATGGATGGAGGGGCATATACATCTACCCAGGATGGATGGATGGAGGGGCATTTACACCTACCCAGGATGGATGGATGGAGGGGCATTTACACCTACCCAGGATGGATGGATGGAGGGGCATTTACACCTACCCAGGATGGATGGATGGAGGGGCATTTACACCTACCCAGGATGGATGGATGGAGGGGCATTTACAACTACCCAGGATGGATGGATGGGCATTTACACCTAGCCAGGATGGATGGATGAAGGGGCATATACATTTACCCAGGATGGATGGATGGAGGGGCATATACACCTACCCAGGATTGATGGAGGGGCATCTACACCTGCCCAGGATGGATGGATGGAGGGGCATCTACGCCTACTCAGAATGGATGGATCGATGGAGGGGCATATACATCTACCCAGGATGGATGGATGGGGGGGCATATAAACCTACCCAGCATGGATGGATGGAGGGGCATTTACACCTACCCAGGATGGATGGATGGAGGTGCATACACACCTACCCAGGAAAGATGGAGGGGCAGATACTCCTACCCAGGATGGATGGATGGAGGGGCATATACACCTACCCAGGATGGATGGCGGGGCACATACACCTACCCAGGATGAATGGAGGGGCATATACACCTACCCAGGATGGATGGATGGAGGGGCATATACTTCTGCCCGGCATGGATGGAGGGGCATCAACACCTACCCAGGATAAATGGAGGGGCATATACACCTACCCACAATGGATGGAGAGGCATCTACACCTACCCAGGATGGATGGAGGGGCATCTACACCTGCCCAGGATGGATGGAGGGGCATCTACGCCTACCTAGAATGGATGGATCGATGGAGGGGCTTATACATCTACCCAGGATGGATGGATTGGGGGGCATATAAACCTACCCAGCATGCATGGATGGATGGAGGGGCATATACACCTACCCAGGATGGATGGAGGGGCATATGCACCTACCCAGGATGGATGGATGGAGGGGCATACACACCTACCCAGGAAAGATGGAGGGGCAGATACTCCTACCCAGGATGGATGGATGGAGGGGCATATACACCTACCCATGATGGATGACGGGGCACATACACCTATCCAGGATGAATGGAGGGGCATATACACCTACCCAGGATAGATGGAGGGGCATATACTTCTGCCCTGGATGGATGGAGGGGCATTAACAGTTACCCAGGATGAATGGAGGGGCATATACACCTACCCAGAATGGATGGAGAGGCATCTACACCTACCTAGGATGGATGAATGGAGGGGCATCTACACCTGCCCAGGATGGATGGATGGAGGGGCATCTACGCCTACCCAGAATGGATGGATCGATGGAGGGGCATATACATCTAGCCTGGATGGGTGGGCATATAAACCTACCCAGCATGGATGGATGGATGGAGGGGCATATACACCTACCCAGGATGGATGGATGGAAGGGCATATATACCTACCCAGAATGGATGGATGGAGGGGCATATACACCTAACCAGGATGGGGACCATATACCATATACGAAGATGTGGCCATATACAAGTATGGGGAGGGCATATACTGTGGGGCATATATGGGACCATTACGCTGTAGAGCACTATATGGGGCCATTACGCCTTTGGCTCACCATATGCGGCCATTACGCCTTTGGCTCACCATATGTGGCCATTACGCCTTTGGCTCACCATATGTGGCCATTACGCTGTGGCTCACCATATGGGGCCATTACGCTGTGGCTCACCATATAGGTCCATTACGCTGTGGGGCACCATATGGGGCCACTGAAGTTCTCCACCGAGGGGGTTAAAAACTCCTATTACAGTTACTGATGATTACTGCATGGCTCCTGTCACACAATTATGTTATAGCCTATTGACTTTGTACTTATATATAAAGATGATAATCATAGTGTCTTTTCAGCAGGGACAGATGTTACAGACTTTGCAGTAACTAATAAAAATGATGCCTTAAAACATTCTCTCATTATTCTGGCATTTAGCAAATATTAAAAATTATGGTAATCCTAATTGACCTAAAACGGGAAAGATTTATTCTGATTTCATGTCAGATATTGAGAAAAACATGCAGATGTGTCTATTTATACAGTGTATGGAAACTTCTGATTTCAACTCTGTGTGTGTGTGTGTATATATATATATATATATATATATATATATATATATATATATATACATACTAGCTATTGAACCCGTTCTACGCCCGGGTGGTGAGCATTTTTATTGGTATATCGTCTCCCATGCTGGTATGTGCTGCCCCCATCCTGTACCCACCATCCAATCCCGGTATGCGTGGCACCCCTCACCCCCAATCCTGGTATGCATGGCACCCCTCACCCCCAATCCTGGTATGCGTGGCACCCCTCACCCCCAATCCTGGTATGTGTGGCACCCCTCATCCCTATCCTGGTGTGTATGATATCCCTCATCCTGGTATGCCTGGCACCCTATCCCTCACTCCCAATCCCGGTATGCGTGGCACCCCTCACCCCCAATCCCGGTATGCATGGCACCCCTCATCCCGGTATGCGTGGCACCCCTCACCCCCAATCCCGGTATGCGTGGCACCCTCACCCCCAATCCCGGTATGCGTGGCACCCCTCATCCTTATCCTGGTGTGTGTGGTATCCCTCATCCTGGTATGCATGGTACCCCATCCCTCATCCCTATCCCGGTGTGTATGGTATCCCTCATCCTGGTATGCATGGCACCCCATCCCTCATCCCCAATCCCGGTATGCGTGGCACCCCTCATCCCCAATCCCGGTATGCCTGGCACCCCTCACCCCCAGTCCCGGTATGCCTGGCACCCCTCACCCCCAGTCCCGGTATGCGTGGCACCCCTCACCCCCAGTCCCGGTATGCGTGGCACTCCTCACCCCCAGTCCCGGTATGCGTGGCACCCCTCATCCCCAATCCCATTAAGCTTGGCACCCCTCATCCCGGTATGCATGGCACCCCTCATCCCTATCCTGGTATGTTTGGCACCCCTCATCACTATCCTGGTGTGTATGGTATCCCTCATCCTGGTATGCATGGTGCCCCATCCCTCATCCCGGTATGCATGGCACTCCATCCCTCATCCCCAATCCCGGTATGCGTGGCACCCCTCATCCCCAATCCCGGTATGTGTGGTACCCCTCACCCCCAATCCCGGCATGCGTGGCACCCCTCACCCCCAATCCCGGTATGCGTGGCACTCCTCACCCCCAATCCCGGTATGCTTGGCACCCCTCACCATCAATCCTGGTATGCGTGTTACCCCTAACCCCCCAATCCTGGTATGCGTGTTACCCCTAACCCCCCAATCCTGGTATGCGTGTTACCCCTAACCCCCCAATCCTGTTATGCGTGGTACCCCTCACCCCCAATCCCGGTATGCGTGGCACTCCTCACCCCCAATCCCGGTATGCGTGACACTCCTCACCCCCAATCCCGGTATGCGTGGCACCCCTCACCCCCAATCCCGGTATGCGTGGCACCCCTCACCCCCAATCCCGTTATGCTTGGCACCCCTCATCCCGGTATGTGTGGCACCCCTCATCCCTATCCTGGTATGTATGGCACCCATCATCACTATCCTGGTGTGTATGGTATCCCTCATCCTGGTATGCATGGTACCCCATCCCTCATCCCGGTATGCATGGCATTCCATCCCTCATCCCCAATCCCGGTATGCGTGGCACCCCTCATCCCCAATCCCGGTATGCGTGGCACCCCTCATCCCCAATCCCGGCATGCGTGGCACCCCTCACCCCCAATACCGGCATGCGTGGCACCCCTCATCCCCAATCCTTGTATGCGTGGCAACCCTCATCCCCAATCCCGGTATGCGTGGCACCCCTCATCCCCAATCCCGGTATGCATGGCACCCCTCAATCCCGGTATGGGTGGCACCCCTCACCCTCAATCCTGGTATGCATGGTCCCCTCACCCCCCAATCCTGGTATGCGTGTTACCCCTCACCCCCCCCAATCCTGGTATGCGTGGTACCCCTCACCCCCCAATCCTGGTATGCGTGGTACCCCTCACCCCCCAATCCTGGTATGCGTGGTACCCCTCACCCCCCAATCCTGGTATGCGTGGTACCCCTCACCCCCCAATCCTGATATATACATGGTCCCCTCACCCCACAATCCTTTTATGTGTGGCCCCCTCATCCCTTTCACACTGTACACAAAAAAAAACAAAAAAAAAAAAGTTACACTCACCTTTGTAATAAAGGTAACCAAAAAATTAGAGAAATATTACAAAAATACTGGTACATACTGAGACAAGATCCCCTTCTACGGGATGTACTACCAGAGAGACCAGGCATCACCTTTAGAAGGGGTAAAACACTCAGAAACATTATAGCACCTAGTCGCTTGAAAAAATCTGTAGTGAAAAGCTCTGGAAAAAAACAAACGTCTCTCCAATCTAAAACTACTAATCCTATAATAAAAAAGACAACCAATACACTCAATGGCACTTTTAAATGCAACCAGAAAAAGTGCCAATGCTGCCAAACAATAACCCATGGCCATCAATCTATCACCTCCAATAGTACAGGAGAAACCTTTCCCATAAAACATCACCTGACTTGCACTAGCAGCTATGTTATATATGTAATTACATGTAGTTGCGGAATGCAATATGGTGGCCGGACGACACAGATGGTCAGATCACGTTTAAACGCACACCGACATAATGCAAAAATTGGGCTACTATCACATAGCCTATCGAGACATCTCTTACTAAATCATAATAAGAGCTTTGAGATAAGTTTGACTCCTGTCGAAGAAATTCCGCAGAATATATCAAACAGAATCCATCTACTGAACAAGAAAGAGGCTTTCTGGATGTACAGATTGCGCTCTCTACATCCGGACGGCCTCAATGATAGACTGGAGAACATATAGAACATCGAATTAGATCAGGGCAGCGTTGCTGACCAATAGAAATATATAGAAAGAATGGAATATATGGTAACCCAGGCTAGATATTTTTTATGATATATTCTTGGGTTTGCCCATAAACCCCTGACTAGTGAAGCCAGCATCATGAGGACATCCACAGCATAGAAGTAAATACCAATGAGAGAAACACAATAGACCCTGGAGTGTGGACTACACGAGTTCAATCCCAATAGAAAAAACTAACTTATCTAAAAAGTTCCCACAGCAATTAAAGATATAGAACTCACAATATGATTAGATTAATGTAATATGATTATTCTTTTTATTTTTTAATTATTTTTTTTTTGTGTTGTGTTTTCTCTCATAAGAAAAGTTTTTCTAGTAAAAGAAGTATAATATAATAGTCCTAATATGATCATTGAATATATGCTGTATGTGTGGATAATGCCATAGATTTACATTTTTTTATACATCCACTCATGCTGTACACTAGTGTTGAGCCACCCCCGTAGTGTTCGAGTTCGGTTCGGTTCGTCGAACACCCGTGTGTTCGTCGAACTGTTCGTCGAACACCTTCGAACACCGTTAAAACCAATGGCAGGCAAACAAAAACACATAGAAACACATAGAAAACACCTTCAAAGGTGTCCAAAAGCTGACAAACTGCTCAGAAGACACAACTAACACATGGAAAAGTGACAAGTACATATAGTCATGTGAAAAGAAAAGAGGTGGAGGAGTAAAAGGAGGGGGAGACACAGATATAGGCATGTCATGCCCTTCTAAAATCCAAAAAGTGAGAAGCCGACACGGCCAGTCCGTTCCTGCCTGTGCCACCTCCGTGTCGCCGGGTTTGTGCCAGAGCCGCGGTGGACCCTGACGGCCAGCCCCCCTATCCCAATACTGGTGCCTGTCCGCCGGTGGGTCGAGGCCCCCCACGGTGGGGGGGGAGTAACATCTGCAGAAGAAAGACCATCTTCCAGCCAAACTAAGATGTCGACTTCTTTTCGTGGACAATGTGATACGATCCCATTCTTACGGACACGCCCATCGCTACAAATTCTAGATGAGGCACAAAAACAGCAGGTGCTTCAACGGATATCAAGTGCTCCTTCAAGTGGGCTCTCCATCACCTCAATTTCAACATCACAAATACTCCAGTCCTCAGAGGTGTCACCCCAATCGCACTTGCTTCCTCACAGCTCCCAAGTCTCCAGCTGCCCGTCTGAGTATGGGATAACACAGATGGCTGAGTCTGCCCAGCTGTTTACTCATACTATAGCCTGGGAAACGGAGGTCTGCTCCAGAGCTTCTGTTAATCCAGATGAGGAAATGATCTGATCCGATGCCCAGAATCTTTATAAGTTGGATCCAGGACCAGATGAAGAAGGTTCTGAGCATAATGTAGACCCTTGTTCCCAAACTGTAACTCCTGTTGGTGGAGACAATGATGAAGACGATGATGAGACTCAAATACCTGATTGGAGCGACAACTTGACTTTTCGGTCAGGGCAGGAAGAGGTTGGCTCTGAGGGCGACGGGTGTGATAACACACAGGGTGATGATGACGAGGTTGGAGATCCCACTTACTGTCAACCCACAGTCAGACAGTCGATGAGGTCAGCAGAGGAGGTGGAGGAGGATGTGACTAGCCCTGGGGATGGGGATGACTCGGTACCCGGACATTTGCCTGGCCTTGGGGATGTCGCGGTGGTCGGCTCCCTGGCCCGTACCCTGGGGTCTCTCTTTAAAAGGGTGGATAATTGTTAATTTTATAAGAGTTCATGACGCCACCTGTGGTATCTGGTGACAAGCACCAGCGCTGCAGCAGTCCACTGAGGCCGGTGACAAGGCAGCTCGATGGTATAGCTCCCCACAGGTGGAGCTAGGTCTCAGGGCAGCGTATGCAGGGGGAATGCAGGACAGGCGAGACCCAGCTGGATCAGAGCAAGAACGGGAACGGACACGGTAGTCACTTCAGTACCTTTTACTGGTGGAAATTCAGGCACATCCCGGAGCACTGTAGGGTGAAGGGTGCATATCAGGATCCTCCCCAATGAGCGGGTGTAGGGCCTCCTGTTTCTTGCCTCTGCGCAGTAAGTTTCTGACCTGCCTGGAGCTAGGCCTAACTTTGTCTCTGTCCTGCGCTGGCTGACCTTGTGGTAGGGCCTTCTCTTGGAGTTCACGCTCCCAGTATGCGGGGCCTAAGCGTCTCCTGGCTCTGTTACATATCAGCACCTTAGCGATCCTGGGACTTGTAGTTCTCCAGGGATTCCGGTTATGCCTTACTGGGTCATAGAGATACCGGTAAGCTCGGATCCTGTGTCCGGTAAATGCTTCGGGGTGAGCTGGTTAAGCTCCTCTGCCCCTTATGTACTAACTCGCCACTCGCCTTCGGCCTACTCGGGCCCTCACTAGGCTATACACACTAACGGCAGCTTGCCGCGCTTCATTGATCTTACGGCACCGGCACACCTTAAGCTCTATCTGGGCTCGCTGAATCTAGCAAGCAGGAGCTTCGTGCTCCACTGCTGAACTATTAACTGCGTTCTCTAGACTAGACTGAGCTCCACTGCAGACTGACCTCTCTTAGGCTTCTCTACTGCAGGAACTCTTCAGAGGAACTGAACTGCCTAGCTCCACCTTCCCTATTTATATCCCTAACGGGCTCCCTCTGCTGGACTGAGGTGGAAGGTGGAGATGTGTGAATGTGACTCGCCCCCTGGGCCGTGGGGCACGCGGATCCGGGCGATAGGGAGATGCTGGGAGTAGTAGTGGCGGCCCGGTCCCGCGGCTCAGGGTGGTCAGACCAATGGTAGTCTGCTACTGTACTTTAGATAATGTCCGACTACGCCACCCGTGGATTGCGGTTATTAGGAACCGCCGCTGCAAGGCAGTCCGCTGGGGCTGATGATGGGTGCAGCTGAGGTGATGTGACTCCCCACGGGAAGAGTGCAGCCCCAGGGCAGTGTAGTGGATGGTGGGAGTGATGGTAGTGCGAGTCCCGGTGCTGATAGTGCTGGAGGCGCGAAGGAGCACACAGACAACAAGTTAAAGTCCAGGGTCTTTACTCACAGTTCGTTTGTTCCGGGTCACTTCTGTCAGCAGTGACCGCCCGAGCCGTGCTGCGTCCACCAGGTGAGGGGCTCGGTCAACTCCCAGGCAGCTCAGGAGCATGGCACAGGACCCCCTTTAATCCTTTCTCTGGCCTGCCTTACCAGTGACCCACTTTTGTCCAGCTGCCGCGGACTTGTGCGGTTAAACGTGGGCCCCGTCCTCCGCTGTCCTATATGGTGCCTTCCTAGCAGGTTTGATGAGGTGTCGCACCAATAGATGATCACGACGACCGGTCTTTGGCTGAGGGTTGTTTCTCCTCCACCAACTTGGGATCCGGTACCCTTAATCTGCCTGACCCTGCACCCTGGATTCTCGTGGGTTCTTAGGGTCCCTTCCACCTTCTTGTTCCTGAGCCCTTCTGTTTCTCTGTCTCTCCTTCTTTGCAGTTCCTGTTCTGTTCCTTTCTGTTCCTTTCTCTTGGAGCTGAGATGAGCCAGAATCTCAGCTCCCCTTCACCTCCTCCTCGGCCTCTCACTAGGCCCTCCTGGAGTAGAGCTCCTACAGAGCCTCTACTCCCTGTCTTCTCCTCTGGCTGAACTGACCCAGAACTAAGATGGTGCCCACCTTTTATACCTCCCTCTAGCCATGAGCCCAGGTGACCAGCAACCAATGGGCTCCTTCCTACACTCAGGAACCGCCCCCTATCTGCCCCTACAGTACTGGGTGTTCCACCCCTCCCTCCCCACTCCAGCAGGGACATGGTCGGTCGTGCCTGCACTTATGTCTAGTGGGAGCACCGTTGAGCTGTCCCTCGGAAATGGGGTGTGTGTGCTGCATGCAGCTAACTGAGCCCTGGTCCACACTCCATCCTTACCCGGGAGTGGAATACCACACCTCTGGCAGAGGTGCAATACCCCTGTAGCGGCCGAGCCCTCGGGGCGCTACATTCCCCCCCGGTAAACCACAGCACGTCCTCGGGCTGGAAAAGAGCAAAAACAGATAATTACAGGACATGCAAAAACTTTTTCAATAACTTTTCACATCAGAAAACAGGTAACATGGTTCAATTCCCTTTATGGGAAACACTCCTCTTCTCTTGCCACTACCACAAAACACTTTGCTAATGCCTCTGGAACTCTTTTGTCACTTATCATATAAAACGGTCTCAAAATTATGTAAAACATTTTCTAGCAGCATATAAAACTTTCTCATGTAACACATTTTTAAGTAAAGCACATTCTTGGATTCTTGGCTGCGGTGCAACTTGCAACCAGGTAAAGGTGCAACAGTCCAGTAAATCTTGAGGTAGACGTTGCGGTTTTTGTATAAAACCAGTAGGGGGCGCTTTAGGAAGCGCAACTATATACAAAGGGTTGACCGCTCTCAGTCCTCGGCCAGTTTTGGGAAGGGAATGGCTGCTCACAGTCCTCAGCCTGATAGGGGATGAGGGGCACACAGGTAGCAGTTCAATATTTGTCCCAACGGGGACCACACTTTCAAGACGGGAACAGTCCCAAAAACAGTTCTGATACCCTGACGGGTAACTATGTACACGGGTACTTTGCTACTTACTAGTAGCGGTGTCCTCCATATGCTCCTTCTTCCTCCTCATATGGTTCTTCAGACCCGTCCGGGTCCTCTTGGCTCTCCTCATAGCCGCGGTATTGTAGCTCCTCCTCGGTGAGCCGATGAACATGTAGGGCGTATGGTCCTTTTGCACCCACGTGGCGGGTAAAGGCGACCACATCACCAGGGTACAGGTCACGGCCACGATGCCCCTCAGGTAGATGACTCTCCACGTCCCTGCGGGTCACAAAGACCATCGCCTGCGGTTTCTGGGCCCCTGATGAAGCCCCAGCCGTTCTCCATGTGGAACTTGACTACGGTCCCGGTGATTCGGGGACCACGGGCTGCTTGGGGGTCTTGGCGGGCCTTGCGCTTTTGTTCAGCACTCTGGACTTGGAGCCGTTCCTCCCTGACGCGCCTCTCTCGTTGCTCCCGCTCAAAGGTCGCCAGTTGCTGGTGACAGGCCTCCAGACGACGGACCGCGTCTGTCCGGGTCTCTTGAGAGAACCCCATCAAGTTCTCGCCGGTGGAGTCCCACGCAAATTGGACGTCTTCTAGTGGGGGTAGGGTGACCTCGACGGGTTCAGGAGCCGGTATCAGAGGCTCGCGCGGGGGCTGGGCCTTCCATGGATGATTGCCGGTCACTTCAGCCAGCCACTCCAGCGGCAGTCCATCCGGACCGGTGTGATGGGCAAACAGGTCCACGCCCAGCGATGGTATAGTGGGGGGACCTGATCTGGGAGCAGCGCCCGGGGGCACTCGGCCTTGCGACCAGGCCGGGGGTCTTGTGGCTGCGCTAGGTGGCAGTCCCATCCGGGACAGGGGCGCAGACTTGGCGATGGCGCCCGGGTCATAAAATGTGGGCACCACATTTTAAAAAAGACATAGACAAACTGGAGCAAGTTCAGAGAAGAGCGACCAGAATGGTGACTGGTCTGCAAACCATGTCCTATGAGGAACGGTTGCAGGATTTGGGAATGTTTAGCTTGCAAAAAAGAAGACTGAGAGGAGACTTAATAGCTGTCTACAAATATGTCAAGGGCTGTCACATTGTAGAAGGATCATCTTTATTCTCATTTGCACAAGGAAAGACTAGAAGCAATGGGATGAAACTAAATGGGAGGAGACACAGATTAGATATTAGAAAAAACTTTTTGACAGTGAGGGTGATCAATGAGTGGAACAGGCTGCCACGAGAGGTGGTGAGTTCCCCTTCAATGGACGTCTTCAAACAGAGGCTGGACAGACATCTGTTTGAGATGATTTAGTGAATCCTGCTTTGAGCAGGGGGTTGGACCAGATGACCCAGGAGGTCCCTTCCAACTCTACATTCTATGATTCTATGATCCAGGCCTTGCGACCGGGCCGATGATGCTTCCTGCTTTACGGCACCCGGGGTCAAGGGGCATGGCGCTGGGCGGGGCGTGGCCGCGGCGCTCGCCGCTTGAGGCCTAGCCGGGAGCAGTGGCGGCGCGGCAACAGGTGCGGTGAGTGGGGCCTCTGGTGCTGCGACGGGAGGCTGGGGCAGGCTTGCGGGTGCTGGGCTTGGGGTGGTGACGTCCCCTTCACTTGCCTCAGTCCTCGTGGCTCCCTCTGCGGCGTCGCCTCCGGTCCTCTCTCCTCCTGCGCCGTCCTCCGAGGCAGGCAAACCGCGGGGTGCGGCTGAAGCCTGTCGCTGGTGGGTCTCGGCCTGCCGGGCCAGTTCCTCTCTCCACTCGGTGAGTGCACTCCGCTGCGCCCGGACCATCCTCCGCTCTAGGTCCTCCAGTGCAGCTTGCGCACGCTCCGGATCTCTGGGGAGCTGCGCCAGGACTTCTGCTAGGCTGCAGAACGGTTCGGCCTGCAGCAGGCTTCGGGCCAGGAGGCTGGTGCTGCTCAGGGCGTCCATTCCCGGGTGCGGTCTGTCTGGACTGATCCAGACCACTCCCTGCCCCGCAGTTTTCTTTCCTATCCGCCCCCATGGGGGGTGGTCCTGGGGCATTCTGCTGACAATCACTCTCAGGGGCAGCCCCCCCACGTTGACGGACATTTCCACAGCAGTGCTCATGGTTGTTGGGGGCGGGCTTCCTCTTTGGCGCCATTCTGGGACCCGGCCCACGATGGGAGGCGGCCTCCTGTGGTCTTTTGGCGCGCACATTATGGCGCTCGTTCTTCTGGGGCGGGCGCCATCTTTAGTACCGTGAAACAATCTCTTTTCAGGCGCGCAGTACCCGTGGTTAGCGGGCACGAAATCCTGCCGACTACGCCAAAGCTGACTCGCCCCCTGGGCCGTGGGGCACGCGGATCCGGGCGATAGGGAGATGCTGGGAGTAGTAGTGGCGGCCCAGTCCCGCGGCTCAGGGTGGTCAGACCAATGGTAGTCTGCTACTGTACTTTAGATAATGTCCGACTACGCCACCCGTGGATTGCGGTTATTAGGAACCGCCACTGCAAGGCAGTCCGCTGGGGCTGATGATGGGTGCAGCTGAGGTGATGTGACTCCCCACGGGAAGAGTGCAGCCCCAGGGCAGTGTAGTGGATGGTGGGAGTGATGGTAGTGCGAGTCCCGGTGCTGATAGTGCTGGAGGCGCGAAGGAGCACACAGACAACAAGTTACAGTCCAGGGTCTTTACTCACAGTTCGTTTGTTCCGGGTCACTTCTGTCAGCAGTGACCGCCCGAGCCGTGCTGCGTCCACCAGGTGAGGGGCTTGGTCAACTCCCAGGCAGCTCAGGAGCATGGCACAGGACCCCCTTTAATCCTTTCTCTGGCCTGCCTCACCAGTGACCCACTTTTGTCCAGCTGCCGCGGACTTGTGCGGTTAAACGTGGGCCCCGTCCTCCGCTGTCCTATATGGTGCCTTCCTAGCAGGTTTGATGAGGTGTCGCACCAATAGATGATCACGACGACCGGTCTTTGGCTGAGGGTTGTTTCTCCTCCACCAACTTGGGATCCGGTACCCTTAATCTGCCTGACCCTGCACCCTGGATTCTCGTGGGTTCTTAGGGTCCCTTCCACCTTCTTGTTCCTGAGCCCTTCTGTTTCTCTGTCTCTCCTTCTTTGCAGTTCCTGTTCTGTTCCTTTCTGTTCCTTTCTCTTGGAGCTGAGATGAGCCAGAATCTCAGCTCCCCTTCACCTCCTCCTCGGCCTCTCACTAGGCCCTCCTGGAGTAGAGCTCCTACAGAGCCTCTACTCCCTGTCTTCTCCTCTGGCTGAACTGACCCAGAACTAAGATGGTGCCCACCTTTTATACCTCCCTCTAGCCATGAGCCCAGGTGACCAGCAACCAATGGGCTCCTTCCTACACTCAGGAACCGCCTACTATCTGCCCCTACAGCACTGGGTGTTCCACCCCTCCCTCCCCACTCCAGCAGGGACATGGTCGGTCGTGCCTGCACTTATGTCTAGTGGGAGCACCGTTGAGCTGTCCCTCGGAAATGGGGTGTGTGTGCTGCATGCAGCTAACTGAGCCCTGGTCCACACTCCATCCTTACCCGGGAGTGGAATACCACACCTCTGGCAGAGGTGCAATACCCCTGTAGCGGCCGAGCCCTCGGGGCTCTACAAATGTTTATGGGGGCCTCATGTGGAGGATTCCATCAATGCACTCTTGTAGGATCTGTGATACCAAGCGCAGCGGGGCATCACAGATGCTATTGACGACGAGGTTAGGTTGCGCCTTCCTGAACAGAGACGGAGTACTGGAAGCACGTCAACAACTGCATCCTCAACCACAACTCTGCCTCTGACCACAAGTCGTAGTGGCTCTTCAGGTCACATGGGCTCTAAGCCTTGCATAGCCTGGGCATTTATTCAGATCGATAAGGATGACCCAACTCGTGTTATCTGTAATATTTGTCAGCAAAAGCTAAGTAGAGGCCAAAAAATCCATAGTTTGAGTACTTCATGCATGTACCGTCACATGGATATGAAGCATAAGTTGCAGTGGGAAGCTCACTGTGCTACAATGCGGCCTAGCCGGCTGGGCCAACCACCGTCTGCCCCATCTTGTGCATCCGCAGCCTCTTCATCCTCTGTGACTGGGGGGACAGCAGTCACACATGTTTTTGGACGCAGACCTGCCACCTCTTTACCCGCAACAGCCAGTGTGATTGGCAGGTCGTCAGTTCATTGGGAAGTGGAAACACCTGCTAGTGTTGAGCGCTCTCCGACATCGAGAGCACCACCTTTGGATCAAGGCAACCTAACATGTCCGCCTGCATCTTCCTCACAGATCGGCAGTTGCCGGGGACACCCTACTCAACACCGTCTAAGCACAACAGCCAGCCCTCGGTCCCTCAGATGTGGAAAAGTAAAAGACCATTTCCTCCTAGCCATGAGAAAGCTAAGAGGTTGAATTTCACCATCTGCAAGCTGTTGGCTACAGAAATGCTGCCTTTCCACCTGGAGGACACAGAGGATTTTCAAGACCTTATGTCCGTCACAGTGCCCCAGTACCAGATGCCCAGTCGGCACTACTTCTCAAAGAAAGGTGTGCCTGCACTCCACTAGCATGTCGCACACAACATCACCGCTTCTTTGAGAAACTCTGTGTGTGACAGGGTGCACTTCACCACAGACACTTGGACGAGAAGGCATGGACAGGGGCGTTACATGTCGCTGACTGGGCACTGGGTAACTATGGTGACAGCAGGACAAGGGGCTGCTGTCCAAGTCTTACCGTCCCCACGAGTTGTGTGTTAATCCTCTTTATCTCGAACTTCCTCCACTGCTTCTGCCTCCTCAACCTCCTCTCGGTCCTCCACCTGCACCCAAAGCCTGTCTGGTAATGCCACCTGCTTTCTAACTGCGCAGAAGGAATCCTGCACACCTCCTTACTATGCTGGCAGCTGGGCTCAACGCATCAGTGTTTACTTTGAAATGTCTGGGAAATGTGAGTCACACAGCTGAGGAGTTTTGGTCAGCTCTGGAGACCCAGTTTCATGAAAGGTTGTCTCCACTGGACCTGCAACCAGGGAAGGCCATGTGCGACAATGCTGCAAACCTGGGTGCGGCCCTTCGCAGGGGCAATGTCACACACGTGCCTTGTATGGCTCACGTGTTGAACCTGGTTGTCCAGCAATTTTTAGCCCATTATCCCGGACTAGATGGCCTTCTGCAGAGTGCACGGTCGCTGTGTGCTCACTTCCGCCGTTCGCATCCCGCAGTTCAACGACTTACATCTCTACAGAAGTCGTTGGGCCTGCCAGTTCACCGGCTGAAATGCGATGTGCCGACACGGTGGAATTCAACTCTGCACATGTTGCAGCGACTGTGGCAGCACCGACAAGCCCTGGTGCAATACGTTCTGACGTATAGCCTGGGCCAACGAGATCCAGAGGTGGGGCAAATCACGCTGGAGGAGTGGTCTCAGATCAGGGACCTATGCACCCTTCTGCACAGTCTTGAAATGGCGACGAAGATGTTTAGTGCTGACGATGCCATTATCAGCATGACTATTACGGTGATTTACATGCTGGAGCACATGTTAAACAGAATTCGGAGTCAGGTGGTGGGACAAGAGGAGGTGGAGGAAGTAGAGGAGGAGTCGTATGCGGAAGGGATAACATCTCCAAGGTCCAGACGGTTGGCAGCACCAAGGCGGCAGGCATGGGAGGGTGGGGGAGAGGGATTAACCAGGGCGCATGGTAGCAGCCAAACTGTTGAGGAAGGTGCAGGAGCCGAGGAAGAAGTGGAGGACGAACTGGCAATGGGCATGGAAGACTCATCAGATGAGGGAGACCTTGATCACATTTCTGTTGTGCGAGGTTGGAGGGAGAGGGCAGAGGAAGGAAGCATGATTCTTACCTCGCTACCAACACAACAAGGACTTGGTCCTTCTGGGTGCGCAAGACACATGAGTGCCTTCTTGCTGCACTACCTGCAACATGACCCCCGGATTGTCAGAATTCGAAGTAATCCCGACTACTGGGTTGCCACACTCTTAGATCCCCGGTACAAAAGTATATTTGCCGAAATAATTCCTGCCATAAAAAGGTATTGACGAATGCAGGAGTATCTGTTGCAGAATCTTACATGTGCTTTTCCACAAAACACCAGTGGTGCACGTAGTGAATCTCACAGTTCTAACTTGCCAACGGTGGGACTGTCGAGTCTTCATCACTCAAACAGTAACAGTAACACAGTATCTGCTGGTAACAGCAATTTTGTGGAATCGTTTCACCACTTTTTTAGACCATCCTTTGCAAGGCCACAGGAGACAAGAAGTCTGACACATAGTCAATGCCTAGAGAGGATGGTACAGGAGAATCTCCAAGTGAACATCGAAGCCATGACTGTGTCACTGGACCCTTGCTCATTTTGGTATTCCAATCTTGAAAAATCGCCGGAGCTCGCCACTCACGCCTTGGAGATCTTGTCATGCCATGCAGCCAGCGTTCTCTCTGAACGTGTGTTCAGCGCTGCTGGTGGTGTGCTGACAGATAAGCGCACGCGGCTGTCCACTGAGAATGTAGACAGACTCACGTTCATAAAGATGATCAAATCATGGATTCGCAAGGACATTTCTACCCCTGTGTCATCCTTGGGAGACTAAAAGCTTGGGGATTTGGTAAAATCACCTCACCAACCGTTTTAAGCAACAGTGGGGCAATTGATGCCACTTAACCCTAGAACGCATGACCATAAAAATCTACACTTTCACATACCTGGGGCCCTTTAGGCCCGTGTGCAAATAACATGGAATAACTCAAACTCAAATGACAAACAACTATATACATGAAGAATACCTAGAGTTTCAAAATTCTAACTAAAGCAATCTTGCAGAAAATAGAAAACAATTAACTGGGCGGGCCTGCAAGGCCACAGGTATGCGTTCTAGGGTTAAGTGGTGTCTGTGCCACAATTTTGGGAGTCCCCTTGCTGTGTCTTACGTGACGTTGGCATCGTCAATTCCAGGTGGGTTGGGTCGCACCCCCCCTTTTAACTGTAAGAAACTACATACACTATGGCTTGGGGTAACACAGATGGTTGAGTCTGAAGAGCTGTTTACTCAGAGGTCTGCTCCAAATCTTCAGTGTCTGCTAGTCAGCGTAGAATTTTTAACTGTATCTAGCCTAGGCAATACTTTGGGCATAGTAGCCCAGCTGCGAAGCAAGCTGCACCGCCTGTGTATCTAATAAGAATTTTTAAATTAATCTAGCCTAGGCAGACTGTGGGGACCCCCAACCAAACCCAGATGCTCAGCCCCCCTACCGCCCCCCTTTTATGGACAACCCAATAATGTAACTCTTACAACTGGATAGGTGAGGATCGGTCACAGCTTTATTAACTCTTTATACTCATTCCATTAGAAAGGCATTTTATTTCTAAAATAATTCAGCTTGTTGCAGCATGCCCTGGGTCCCCACTCCGGCAAGTTGGCCAACAAGTGTAACTCTCCAACATGTCCTTTCTATTTCCAGGCCACGGAGGATCCAGCGTACTCGTATGCAGGACTCTGACCCCCACCCATCACTCTTAACGCTTGTTCCACTCTGTCCTGGAGTCCTGACAGGAATATGTCCAGTCCAATATCTATTAAGTGAACACCGTCGGGCCGTATGAGGCCTGCTTTATCTCCTTCCAGTTGTCGGTGTCGTATCACTACACCGCCTCTGTCTCTTCTAAATTTTGCCATCCGAATATTTATTACCCGCCTTGTCCATTCGATGGCCGTGATGTCTCGCGCACCTTGCCATACCGCTATCGGCACAATCTCTGACCATACTATAGCTAATTTTGTGAAAAATTCTCTGAAGCGCTCAGTGTCTAGTTTCATTATTGCCATTAGTTATGCGCTCTTGTGATGACCTAGGTTGTTTCCCCCGGCCTGTATAACTAAGATGACCGGACCTCTTGCCTCTCTCCCTACCTTGATTACCTCCATTAGTACCTGTGGCCATAGCAGGCCTCTAATACCTCTCCAGTTGAAATATGTGTTATGAAACTCTAATTTCCTCCCGCCTGGGCGGACTTTCGCCCTTTTTTGTGCCCAATATATATACGAGTGGCCTATCACTCACACTGTTGGCTTATCGTCACCTGTAAAAGAAACAAACCACGTTAGGATAACAAGTCCGGTCTTATGTATCTCGCCAAACACGTGGATCGCCATCTCCCTATCCTCTGAACTTCCGTTTCTGACAGTCCTGCTCTTGCTGCTTCCGTGGCCGCACCTATGCGGAATGAGTGTGTCCCGTAATCTTTGGGGTGGTTCCCTGCCGATGTTATGCATTTATTAAATATAGCTTGGAACAGGTATCTTGATAATGGCGTTCCATCAATGTGTGATACGAAGAAATTACTTTGTGATCTGATGGTTAGATATGTTTTTACTATTGTTACCCGACTCAGTGTACCGTTTGTGGGTTGTAGAAGTACCCAAGTACCCCTGCCCGCTGGAACCGTTTTCGATTGGTGTATGCGTACACGTATTGCATTATTGGCTATGACTACTTCCTGGTGTAATAAGCGTCCACTGGTGGTAATTTTGGATTGAGGGACTAATTCGCTTATACATAGCGCCCCGAAGAAGGCGATCACAAATGCAGTAGACATTAGTGTTGCTTCAAATTGTGAGTGTCATGTTAATGGTGTTAGGGATAAGATGTGAGAAATCAGTTTTAGTGACACGGGACGGGACGTCTACATTCCTGACTTGGCTGACCCGTTTTCCACCCTTTTATGGATTGTCTGATGATGAATCTTTGTCACATCTCCCCAATTCAGTAGTTGGAAGTGAAATGCTACTCCGGTCCGCCACCGCTGCGCTGACGCCCCTGATATGCCCCTCATCATTAGCTGGTGGAGAAATTCTATGGTGACTTGTGATCTGGCTTGTTCACATTGGTCAACCCGTCTGCCTGCTACTAGTCGTGTCCACTCTTCCCATGCCTTACCGTATGCTTGCCACGTTGACGGGGCAACTGACGCTCTGATTAATGGCATCAACTATTCGCCACTAGATCCCATAGGGAGGGTGGGCAACTGTTGCCCGATGGGTGGGCGTTGTGGAAGAGCTCTGTGAAAATCTGCCAATTGAATTGTTATAAAGCGTTAGCAGCAGCTTTATACCCCTCAACATAGTGGCTAGCGCGGACCCATACATTGTGTTTTAGGCACAGGAATACTAGCCTGCGTAGTAGGCCTAGCACTGGGAGAGACGATGATGCCATCTTATTAATGCAGTGCGCTAGGCTGGTGTTTTGTGTTATTAAGCGTATATTTTTGTTAGCCAGGCGCGCGCCCCATATTTCTATTGCTACCACTATTGGGAAAAATTATTTTCAGGGCTAGATGCAGCTAAAAATTATTATTAATTTCAAAGCTGGTGGAGCTTGGTATAGATGGCCTAATACAATGAGACCCACACACTGCTAGAAGGCCAAATATTTTTTCAGAGGTAGATGCAGATAAAAATTATTTTTAATTTGCAACCTGATGGAGGTCAGTATAGATGGACTAATAGAACAAGTCCCACACACTGCTAGAAGGCCAAATATTTTTTCAGAGCTAGATGCAGATAAAAATTATATTCAATTTGCAACCTGATGGAGGTCAGTATAGATGGACTAATAGAACAAGTCCCACACACAGCTAGAAGCCCAAATATTTTTTCAGAGGTAGATGCAGATAAAAATTATTTTTAATTTGCAACCTGATGGAGGTCAGTATAGATGGACTAATAGAATGATGCTATGCCCAAAAGATTTTACTTCACTAGGTGCAGTAAAAAAATTGGTATTCTATTCACAGGTGGTATATCTTGCAACACAGATAGGCTACTCCACTGACTAACACACTCTGCAATAGGCCAAAAAGGATTAGCTTTGCTAGATTCAGCCAAATGCTGTGAAAAAAACTTGCACAGCACTGGCACAGACCTGCCTGGCAAAAACTGATAGGAACTGATGTAACCTAGTCCTGAAAAGGACTGCAATTACAATTAGTCTTTACTCCCACAATCTATCTATTTAAGAGCACAGACCTGCCTGATAAAAGTCGTAGGAAATGCTGTAACCTAGTCCTTAAAAGGACTGCAATCACAACTATTCCCTACTCCCAAGCTATCTGTAGATTTGTGCGAAAATTGGCTTGAAATTAACAAGGTATAGCGCACACAGCAACAGCGGTGCCGTCTAACACGCAGCTGCAGCAGTGAGAAAATGGTGGCGACGGGGAAAATGGCTTGGTCTTATAGGGCAAGGACATGTGACATACACTGCCAATCACACATGCCCTTGCTTGTGTGAAAAAAAGCACTTCGCTCCGTGTGTGCGCTGCTGATAGGCTGACAGATTGCACCTCCCCACTGTAAATGCGGGAAAGAGAAAAAAAAATGGAGATCTTCATTGTTCCTGCAGAGATCCATCCCCTGCCCCTCCCCCCACCCCGCTGTACACTCAAACTGCGTATTAACATTAATTTTCATCATTACTGAGAAAAAATCCAGTTATGATTTTGGTGCACGAACAGTTATCGAACATAACCTCGAACAGCCGAATTTTTCTCAAATTGTTCGTGTTCGCCGAACGGCTCGAACACCGCCCAAAACAGCTCGAATTTGAGATTGGCGAACAGTTCGAGTAGAACAACGCTCATCTCTACTGTACACACGCAAATCAATGTTTGTAATGTTTTTCATGTGTGTGTGTTTTTCACCATATATTTTATCATGTACTGCAAATATACCTGTAACAACAAAAGAAACAAGCATACTGAAAACCACCAAGCAGCAATTAAGCTAATGAAGAACCACCAGGTCTTGACCATTTAACCTAATTAATTTATTCAAGTGAACCTATATAGACTATATAACTCTAACAGACTGTAAAGCAATATCTTACCTGAGGAAGGCTATTCTGTACCAATATATAGCCGAAACGCGTTGTTCTATGTATCGTTTTTTTATGATGATTTTTATCTAAGTAAATTTCTGAAGACTTTTAATACCTCCGCCTGGTGCCTGTCTCCTGGGAGCGCTGAACAGACTAGATGAATCCTTTCATTTTCTCCTGACCTTCTCAAGAACAGAGGAATTTTAATTTCATATTTTTTTTAATCAAATCATTCTGAACTTCAATTCCCATAACCCACCCTAAACCCAAATCCCAACACTCCAGAGAACCATTTTCAGAGCAGTTCTAGAATAACGGACTATAGCATTCGTAGAAGGGGAAGAAGATAAAAAAGTGACTAACAAAGGGGTAGCAGCGTTTTAATGTTATCATTTACTGCTTGATGCCTGAGCCGGGGAGTGCACGCTGAAAACTGTTGCAGGCTGCTGTAATCACAGGACACAAGCAAACAGCATGGCATTTCCTATCAGCAGGGAGGAAGTAAAGGGAACAGTAATGAAAGTCTCCTCCTACTCCGCTCCATATTGAAATGAATAGTGTGCATCCTACAAATGAGATGCATACAGCAAACAATTGATTTTCCATACATAGGTTTTGAGTTGACCACTGGATATACACATGTGTATCACTAATTACCAGAACTGGAAATCGAAAAAAAAGACGAGCAAGTTTGGGGTGAATCCTGCCTTCATTACTGCACAGCCGCTCAGAGGGATCGGTACTAGGAACAGCAGGAGTGCCGGCGATGGTCACAGATTTACCTGCTGCGGGACTGAAGGAGTCTGATCACGCTCGGCTCGAAGCTTTTTACCTGGTTTACGATAGGAATAATTGAAAGCTGTGCTTCAAAGGCGAGGAAGAAGTTTGCCACAGTCTGCGCTTGAATACCCTTAAGGGGGGAAAAAAAAGATATATACAAATACTGAAACATCTAAATGCATTAGAACATCAAACCTGGTGAAGCGGTAAATGACTTGTCCTCCAGGGATACAGGCTACTGTCATTCAGTAATTATTTAATAGGAATTTTACATTTTATGTGATCACCACGCTAGAATGTAAATGGAGAAAAACACAACACAACTCCTCATCATATGAAGATATTTTGTGTTATAGAACAGGATTTCTGTGGCACAACAAGACTGATTTACTATGTATGTGTGTCACCCTGGCCTGGATGCCACAAGTGTAATTAAAGCTGTGTCTGAGAGCAAGGGGGAGGTTCTCTAGTCAGGGGAACATTAGCATGCAATGCCTCCTGTCTCAGGCCAGTAGGGGGAGCTGGCTGCCCCTATAAAAGCTGGTACTGGGGGCAGGGTTAGAGAGAATGGATGGCCTGTCTCAGCACTGAGACGTGTCCCAGAGTGGAGCAGGGACAGAAAGTTGATTGCACCTAAGAGGAAGTGTGGCAGTAGGAGAGCCACCAGCCAGAGACGAGAGGCGAAGAGAGCCTGTCTTGGCAAATCAGAGACTGACCTTACCAGACTTTGGTGTCTGAGGCTGGAAGGATTCCACATCCCCCAGCAGAGAACCAGTCCGCAAGGGACTGTATATTCCTTGGCCTAAGAAGCCTGGAGGCCCTGCCACAACCGAAGGGACCAGTAAAGCCGTACAAGGCTGGGAGCAGAAAGGAACCCACGTCGCAGGCCATACAGGCGAGAATACACGGAAAGCTCGGAAACGTGGGCTGTTACCCTATCAGGAGGAGATAGCCAGAAGGAGCGCAGAAAGCACGGTAGGCCTACACCCTCACCCTGACCAGGGCCAATTTCCCCGTTACTCTCAGACATCCAGGTCCCCCTCCTAGCCGGGACTGTTTATGGGTCAATTTACCTGTTCTAGTAAAGACCCTGGACTGCAACCTGTTGTCTGTGTGCTCCTTGCTTCTCCAGCACTATCAGCACTGGGACCCTCACTACCATCACTCCCACCATCCACTATACTGCCCTGGGGCCGCACTCTTCCCGTGGGGAGTCACACTACCCTAGCTGCACACCTCATCAGCCCCAGCGGTCTGCATGCAGCGGCGGTTCCTAATAACCGCAAATCCACGGGTGGCGTAGTCGGACATAAACATCAGCACATAACGGACTACCACTGGCCTGACCACCCTGAGCCACGGAACCGAGTTGCCACTACTACTCCCATCGTTCCCCTACTGCCCGGATCCGAGTGCCCCACGGCCCAGGGGGCGAGTCATATGCACCATAGCCTTCATTTGATGTCACTTACTTAGCACCAACACCTTGCCCCAACTCTGCAATCCCCAATATCAGTCCATGACCTCAATGGGGTCACTATAAAATTATAAAGAGGACTGGTCATGTCTTTATTAGAAAATAGACAAACTTAGGATAGAAACAATATGAACATATACCCTGCTATAAGTAAGTAAAAAGCAATAGGAAATATATATAATATAGGGTACTTAGTAAACATGTTGTTTGATTAAAAAAAAAGCCATCCCACCAGCACCAAGGTGTACCCAGTCAGTTATGTGAAGTATATAATAAAATACACTTTAGTACAATATTAGTATCTTGTCCCTTTAAATCTGCAGCTACTTCTGTCACCATGGTAACTGCATTCATACTCAGCCAATAGGATTGCTCGGTTTGAATTTGAAGAAAAAAAAAAAGTCCTATATCGTCAGTTTGTTCCATCTCATCTGAGTGTGAAGACAGACACCTGCGATCAGCGAGATTATAGGTATAAGACGTGATATAATATAACGGACGGAGCCACATCCCATCACACGCACTCAGCGACCACAACTGACAGGAATCAGCACATTTATCAGAGGAGAAGTCATTATTCCCCAACACATGATAAGTGACAACTTCTAGATCTGCTGGGAACCCAACTAATCCCTGCTAGTACCTCCCCGGACCACCGCTCCATTCATTCTCTATGCAGGAGAAAGCTGAGTACAGCGCCCCCCATAGAGAATGAACGGACCGGCGGCTGAACATTTGCACTTCGCTCACTTCTATCTATAAGTGCTGTTCTGCTGATTGGGTCATAGCGGCCAAACCCACCGATCTAAGAGTCATCACCTATCCAGAGATCAGTGAGAACTTGTTCCAACTAGACATCCCCTTTAATTGCAGAGATCACATATCTAACAGCCAATCCTATTCATTCCCAATCTTCCCTGTGCCCAGTAATGCCCCTGGGTATATCGCCAATATGAGCCAATCACCAAACCCTCTGCTGACTGTTCCCCATGTTTTATAGATTTTGGAGACGTTTCTACAAGAGAAGATCTCAGCGGCCACCATGGGGATGGGTTACTCTGCCAGCGATGGAGCAGGTAGTATCCACCAGCCTGTGATATCTCACCTTCCTCCATATTCTGCTGTTACATGTGTTTCTTCAGCTTTACCTCTTCCCAACAGAACCAATTGATGGTTTTTTCTGTTTTTTCCTTGGCTTTTTCCAAGGGCTATAACTTTTTCATGTCTGTCCACATAGTGTGAGGTCTTGTTATTTTGCAGGATGAGCGGTACTTATAAATCGCACCATTCATTTACCACATAGTACTAGAAAACGGGGAAAAAATTCCAAGTGCAGTAAAAGTGCGAGGAAAAAAAAGCCTGACACTGTTTATCTGGGAAGGGTTTTAACGGCGTACATAGTGTGGTGAAAATGACCTGGTAATAGGATCCTACTCCTCAGTGTGATTACAGCAAGACCAAACTTCTCCAAGAGTTTTGGCAAAAGAAAAAAACTTTTTTTTATGGTGTCACCATTTTTTCTGAGACCCGTAACATTTTCGTTTTTCGGGTTGATGGAGCTGTGTGGGGCTTATTTTTTGAAGGGCAAGAGGACTTTATTGATAACATTTTGGGACACATATGACATGGTCATCGCTTCTTACAGGGTTTTCTGTAGTATTGTGCCGAACGAAAAAAATGCAATTTTGGCTTTTTGAATTTTTTTCTGTGTTCACTGATCGTTTGTTTTTTATATTTGGATAGATTGTATTTCTCTGAAAGAGACCATACCACAAATGTGTATATTTTTATTATCTTTATTTTTAGTGGGAGGTGAGCTGAACGTGTGGGGTTTTAATATTTTAAACTTTTTTTTTTTTTTTAATTTTCACTGCATTTGTATACATTATCTGATTGCTTGTGCTATATACAGCGATACCACAGTAATGCTCCATATAGCAAAATCACGGTCTTCTTTACAGCCCAAATGAAGCTTTATGATGACAGGCACGGAGGCTTCAGCAGACCCCCGGATGTCATAGCAGTCCGTGCGTGCCCTGTGATCGCGTCACAGGAGCGCCGGTGGGCGCATGGAACGATGCGTCCCAATGCCGGCGCGCTGTTAATGCTGCTGTTAGAGATTGACAGCAGCACTGAACAGGTTAACAGTGGTGGGCAGATCTTCGCTCCACTCGCAGCTCTTAGAGGCAGGTCCTGGTTGTTTGTCACAGCCATTATCTGCCATGTACGGGGCGAGCTGACTCTGCTCCATACACCCGCTACTGACTTATACCAGACATGTACGGCAGATGTTGGTAAGGAGTTAAATCGGTTGTCCTGCTTTGCGGCCATTTGTTTTTTTTACTTTAATGCAAGTATTTGGGGCTAAAATTGATTTCTGTCATTGAGTTTCATTAAAAATGTTGCCTTCTGTAGCATCTGTGCTGCACTGTTTATTCCTGGCTGCAAAATTAGCTAACTGAGAATCTATCAGTGAGCTCCTTCTGACAGTCTTAAGGGAGAGTGTGTAGATATTTCATCTGTTTTTTTTTTCCTGAGTGCCTTTTAGCTGTTCTATGCCCAAAGAAAACATGAAACTTGAATGTGCAGGGAAGCAATAAGTCTGTAATAACCAGTGAAAAATGAAACCTAAATGTAAAAAATTACTTTTAGTAATAAATACATGGACATAAGAAAATACACACTGCTCAAAAAAATAAAGGGAACACTTAAACAACAGAATATAACTCCAAGTACATCAAACTTCTGTGAAATCAAACTGTCCACTTAGGAAACAACACTGATTGACAATCAATTTCACATGCTGTTGTGCAAATGGAATAAACAATAGATGGAAATTATTGGCAATTATCAAGACACCCTCAATAAAGGACTGGTTCTGCAGGGGGGGACCACAGACCACATCTCAGTACCAATGGTTTCTGGCTGATGTTTTGGTCACTTTTGAATGTTGGTTGTGCTTTCACACTCGTGGTAGCATGAGACGGACTCTACAACCCACAGAAGTTGCTCAGGTAGTGCAGCTCATCCAGGATGGCACATCAATGCGAGCTGTGGCAAGGAGGTTTGCTGTGTCTGTCAGCGTAGTGTTCACAGGCTGGAGGCGCTACCAGGAGACAGGCCAGTACACCAGGAGACGTGGAGGGGGCCGTAGGAGGGCAACAACCCAGCAGCAGGACCGCTACCCCCGCCTTTGTGCAAGGAGGAACAGGAGGAGCACTGCCAGAGCCCTGCAAAATGACCTCCAGCAGGCCACAAATGAGCATATGTCTGCACAAACGGTTAGAAACCGACTCCATGAGGGTGGTATGAGGGCCCGACGTCCACACATGGGGGTTGTGCTCACAACCCAACACCGTGCAGGACGCTTGGCATTTGCCACAGAACACCAGGATTGGCAAACTCGCCACTGGCTCCCTTTGCTCTTCACAGATGAAAGCATGGTCACACTGAGCACATGTGACAGACGTGACAGAGTCTGGAGACGCCATGGAGAGCGATCTGCTGCCTGCAACATCCTTCAGCATGACCGGTTTGGCAGTGGGTCAGTAATAGTGTGGGGTGGCATTTCTTTGGAGGGCCGCACAGCCCTCCATGTGCTCGGCAGAGGTAGCCTGACTGCCATTAGGTACAGAGATGAGATCCTCAGGCCCCTTGTGAGACAATATGCTGGTGCAGTGGGCCCTGGGTTCCTCCTAATGCAGGACAATGCCAGACCTCATGCGGCTGGAGTGTGTCAGCAGTTCCTCCAAGATGAAGGCTTTGAAGCTATGGACTGCCCCGCCTGTTCCCCAGAGCTGAATCCGATTGAGCACATCTGGGACATCATGTCTCGCTCCATCCACAAACATCACATTGCACCACTGACTGTCCAGGAGTTGGCAGATGCCACACCATTACTGACCCACTGCCAAACCGGTCGTGCTGAAGGATGTTGCAGGCAGTAGATCACTCTCCACTGTGTCTGCAGACTCCGTCACGTCTGTCACATGTGCTCAGTGTGAACCTGCTTTCATCTGTGAAGAGCACAGGGAGCCAGTGGCGAGTTTGCCAATTCTGGTGTTCTGTGGCAAATGCCAAGCATCCTGCACAGTGTTGGGCTGTGAGCACAACCCCCATCTGTGGATGTCGGGCCCTCATGCTACCCTCATGGAGTCAGCTCTAACCGTTTGTGCAGACACATACACATTTGTGGCCTGCTGGAGGTGATTTTGCAGGGCTCTGGCAGTGCTCCTCCTGTTGCTTCTTGCACAAAAGCGGAGGTAGCGGTCCTGCTCCTGGGTTGTTGCCCTCCTACGGCCCCCTCCATGTCTCCTGGTGTACTGGCCTGTCTCCTGGTAGCGTCTCCAGCCTCTGGACACTACGCTGACAGACACACCAAACCTCCTTGCCACAGCTCTCACAGATGTGCCATCTTGGATGTCCTGCACTACCTGAGCATCTTCTGTGGGTTGTAGAGTCCGTCTCATGCTACCACGAGTGTGAAAGCACAACCAACATTCAAAAGTGACCAAAACATCAGCCAGAAAGCATTGGTACTGAGATGTGGTCTGTGATCCCCACCTGCAGAACCAGTCCTTTATTGAGGATGTCTTGATAATTGCCAATAATTTCCATCTATTGTCTATTCCATTTGCACATCAGCATGTGAAATTGATTGTCAATCAGTGTTGTTTCCTAAGTGGACAGTTTGATTTCACAGAAGATTGATTTACTTGGAGTTATATTCTGTTGTTTAAGTGTTCCCTTTATTTTTTTGAGCAGTGTATATAAAAAAAAAATTACTGCAGCTTTAATGCTATTTATTACGTCTCACCAGTAAGAACATGGCATAAGCGTAATTTAAAGGAAGAGGAGGACATTATTCACTCCAGTTTCCTGCGGCCCCTCGGGAGTATAGGTTGCTGCACAGTACTCTGCATTCTGTGTAAAACAGGAAAAAACACTTTTACTTAGCGGGATGAGGGGAGCGCGGTGGTCAGTAGTGGCACTCTGTCAGTTGAGGATTGCTCCTAATATCTGGTTGTGTTTCCTGAGAAGAAGAGACCCACCGAAGAGGAGACCCACCGAAGAGGAGACGCAGCAAAGAGGAGACCCACCAAAGAGGAGTCCCACCGAAGAGGAGTCCCACCGAAGAGGAGTCCCACCGAAGAGGAGACTCACCGAAGAGGAGTCTCACCGAAGAGGAGACCGAAGAGGAGTCCCACCGAAGAGGAGTCCCACCGAAGAGGAGTCCCACCGAAGAGGAGACCCACCGAAGAAGAGTCCCACCGAAGAGGAGTCCCACCGAAGAGGAGTCCCACCGAAGAGGAGACCCACCGAAGAGGAGACCAAAGAGGAGACCCACCGAAGAGTAGACTCACCGAAGAGGAGACCCGCCGAAGAGGAGACCCGCCGAAGAGGAGACCCGCCGAAGAGGAGTCCCACTGAAGAGGAGACCAACCGAAGAGGAGACCCACCGAAGAGGAGACCCACCGAAGAGGAGACCCACCGAAGAGGAGTCCCACCGAAGAGGAGACCAAAGAGGAGACCCACCGAAGAGGAGACCCACCGAAGAGGAGTCCCACCGAAGAGGAGTCCCACCGAAGAGGAGACTGAAGAAGAGTCCCACCGAAGAGGAGACCCACCGAAGAGGAGTCCCACCGAAGAGGAGACCAAAGAGGAGTCCCACCGAAGAGGAGTCCCACCGAAGAGGAGACCGAAGAGGAGACCCACCGAAGAGGAGTCCCACCGAAGAGGAGACCAGCCGAAGAGGAGTCCCACCGAAGAGGAGTCCCACCGAAGAGGAGACCAGCCGAAGAGGAGTCCCACCGAAGAGGAGTCCCACCGAAGAGGAGTCCCACCGTAGAGGAGTCCCACCGTAGAGGAGTCCCACCGAAGAGGAGACCCACCGAAGAGGAGTTCCACCGAAGAGGAGTCCCACCGAAGAGGAGACCCACCGAAGAGGAGTCCCACCGAAGAGGAGTCCCACCGAAGAGGAGACCCACCGAAGAGGAGTCCCACCGAAGAGGAGACCCACCGAAGAGGAGACCCACCAAAGAGGAGTCCCACCGAAGACGAAACCCACAGAAGAGGAGTCCCACCGAAGAGTAGACCGAAGAGTAGTCCCACCGAAGAGGAGACCCACCGAAGAGGAGTCCCACCGAAGAGGAGACCCACCGAAGAGGAGTCCCACCGAAGAGGAGTCCCACCGAAGAGGAGTCCCACCGAAGAGGAGTCCCACCGAAGAGGAGTCCCGCCGAAGAGGAGTCCCGCCGAAGAGGAGTCCCGCCGAAGAGGAGACCCGCCGAAGAGGAGTCCCGCCGAAGAGGAGTCCCGCCGCAGAGGAGATCCGCCGAAGAGGAGTCCCGCCGAAGAGGAGTCCCGCCGAAGAGGAGTCCCCCCGAAGAGGAGTCCCCCCGAAGAGGAGTCCCACCGAAGAGGAGACCAAAGAGCAGACCCACCGAAGAGGAGACCCACCGAAGAGGAATCCCACCGAAGAGGACACCCACCGAAGAGGAGTCCCACCGAAGAGGAGACCCACCGAAGAGGAGACCCACCGAAGAGGAGTCCCACCGAAGAGGAGACCCGCCGAAGAGGAGACCCCCCGAAGAGGGGACCCGCCGAAGAGGATTACCACCATAGAGGAGTCCCACCGAAGAGGAGTCCCACCGAAGAGGAGACCCACCGAAGAGGAGACCCACCGAAGAGGAGTCCCACCGAAGAGGAGACCCACCGAAGAGGAGACCCACCGAAGAGGAGTCCCACCGAAGAGGAGTCCAACCGAAGAGGAGTCCCACCGAAGAGGAGTCCCACCGAAGAGGAGTCCCCCCGAAGAGGAGTCCCACCGAAGAGGAGACCAAAAAGGAGACCCACCGAAGAGGAGACCCACCGAAGAGGAGTCCCACCGAAGAGGAGACCCACCGAAGAGGAGTCCCACCGAAGAGGAGACCCACCGAAGAGGAGACCCACCGAAGAGGAGACCCACCGAAGAGGAGTCCCACCGAAGAGGAGACCCACCGAAGAGGAGACCCACCGAAGAGGAGTCCCACCGAAGAGGAGTCCCTCCGAAGAGGAGTCCCACCGAAGAGGAGACCCACTGAAGAGGAGACCCACTGAAGAGGAGTCCCACCGAAGAGGAGACCCACCGAAGGGTAGACCCACCGAAGAGGAGACCCACCGAAGAGGAGACCCACCGAAGAGGAGACCGAAGGGGAGACCCAACGAAGAGGAGACCGAAGAGGACAGAACTGCACCTTAAGATCCCTAGGGGGAAAGGGATGGCCAAAGGCCAGAAAAGACAACAATCGATCCTACAACAAAAAGGAAGAAGCAGAGCCAGAACAACGTCCGCCATTACATCAACCGGTATTTGAGAGGAAAGAGGAACATCATGTGGACCATCCTGCTGGGACCTCTCTGCCGATAACATCATATGGCAATACCGGCTGGTAAGTATAAATCCACCAAAGTAATAATAGCAGGATAGTAGTAATATAGTGCTAGTATATCAGTATTAGTGTAATTTGAGTAATAATACTAGTGATAATAGTAAGAAAGTAATAAAATAACAGTAGTAATAATAGTAGGTAGAATAGCAGTGTGATCCAGGGTTCTAGGACTGATCGCCTTTTCTCGGGGTCAAGAAGGAATTTTTCCGCTGTGACACAAATTGGCTGAAGGTGTCCTGAGGTTTTTGCCTTCTTTTGGATCAACACTCTAGGTATAGGGTAGTATTAGTAGCAATAGGAAAGAAGAATAATACCGTAATAAGATATCAGGTTATTATTATTAATAAATATAAACTAGCTATATCTATAGAAAGAACAAAGAGTAAATAAAAATAATTATAGACGTAGTTCAATCAATACTGTAATATTAAATAGTTATAGAAAAGTTAGAGTAGTACTTTAATAAGAAAGCAGGACATAAGACAAAATATATAAAAAAAACTATATTAAAAACAACTGTAGTAGTACATTTAGTACAGTAATAGTAATTACATAACTAGTAACATAATTAGGTTTGATCCAGGGTTCTAGGACTGATCGCCTTTTCTCGGGGTCAAGAAGGAATTTTTTCCCTGTGACACAAATTGGCTGAAGGTGTCCTGGGGTTTTTGCCTTCTTCTGGATCAACACTGTAAGTATAGGGCAGTATTAGTAGTGATAGGAAAGAAGAATAATACTGTAATAAGATAGCACAATGTTAAGTATAACCATATCAAATAGTTAGATTTATAAAAACAAATTAAAATAACTCCAGTAGTACAATAATTAGTGTAATATATAACTTGTAATAACATAATTAGGTTTGATCCAGGGTCCTAGGACTGATCGCCTTTTCCCGGGGTCAAGAAGGAATTTTTCCCGTGACACAAATTGGCGTTAGGTGTCCTGGGGTTTTTGCCTTCTTCTGGATCAACAGCTTTAGGCATAGGGATTTTAGTAATACCATTATTAGAATCACAAGAATAATAAAAAAATTAGAATTTAATTTTTTTAATTAGTTTTATAACAGTTACAATTAATTGGATTAATGCAATAATAATAAATAGTAAAAATGGTGGTAATAATAATAAAAAAAATAGTCCCAGTTACTAAGTTAGTGTTGTGTTAGTGTAGGGACCCATCTGAAGAGGTCGCCTTGACGTTGGCAGATGGGCTCGCACAATTTGCTCAAAATGTGCGCTAAGAACCTCATATTTCTATGTACAGGAGATCTAGCAGTAATTCTATTCAGGAGATAGATATCTGTGTACACACACACTTTGTTATATACTTTTGTGCAGCACACAGGGCAGGTATACAGGTACAGGGCGAGAGTGTAACAGTGATATTATAACTCGACCTTAAGGATAAAATGCTGACAACTACAGATCCTGGAAACACATCCGAAACTAGACCTTGTAAGTAACTGGTTCCCAGCTAGTGGTGAATATGTACAGGGCAGTCCGGTACCAGGACCCACTCTATAGGACACATTATCATCAGGCAGGTCCTGTCAGGGCTCTTACAAGATCTGCGGCAGAAGTGTGGCTGTATAACACAGTCCTGCTCCTGACTCAGCCACCGACAGTGGAGCCAACCCTTACCCTGGCAGTTTAATCCACTGTATGACACAGTAGGGGGCTTCCACAGCATTTAGGCACTTTAGACAGGAGAGGGAGGTGCGATCATGGTGCTGATGAGTTTCTATGGCAGCCGAGATCTAACAATGGACCCCATGACGGCCATCTTATTGCTCCTATTAGACCCCGGCTGAGCAAAGGTCTATGAGGACACCGGTCAGACTTATGTCGCCTGCTCTGCACATATTAGAAATGCCTAGGGCTGATTAGTTTGCCATTTGTAAATCTGATCCAGCAGCGCTGGGCTACCACTGATGTGATCAGGGCTATTGAGCTCCTAGATTGGGCAGAGGAGCTCAGTCTTCAGCAAGAGCTGGCCGAGGAGAACGGAGCAACTTGCATGGGGCTGCTGCATAAGAAGCAACTCACAAGGTGGAGATTTACCTGGAGACGCGGTGCCCGGGCTGTGATCTGCTGTGCAGGCTGCATAGTCGATGCCTCCTAGGACCCGAACTTCACCCCTAACAGGCACAGCAGAGCTCGGACGGCTGCAAGTGAATGGAGAGCGGCTGATTAGTAACTGCTGCGTCTCCTGCAGCTCAGATAAGAGCCGTACAGAGCTGGGGCTCAGTAATGATGAATACGGGAAGTGTCCGCCCCTCACATGTCCTATATGCGGCCTACAGAGGTAAAGTCTCCCCTGTAACCAGCGCCTTCTCCCACCTTCACTGCTGGCATGCTCCATTGCTTAAAGGGGATGTCTGAAGAAAACAAGTTATCACTTATCCACAGGCTCGGTGATCACTTACTGATCGTGGGGGTCTGACCGCTGCGAACCATCGTCTGATCGGGAAGGAGTGGAAAGTCAGGATTCAACTGCAGAACCATTCATTCTCTATGGGGCTCCAGAAAAGCCGAGCTCAGGGCTTGAATGCCACATAGGGAAGGAATGGAGCGGATCCTGGAGTAATAACATGTCCTCCTCTCCTCAGCTTTCTGTCTGTGTAAGTGGCTCAGCCCTTGTCTCCCTTTCTCACCGGCTTCTGTACTGGTCCCTGTAGACTTTCTCCTATGAGGAAGAGGAAACCTCTCTGCCCTTCTGCTCTCAGTCCTCGGCGGCTTTATACCATCGCTCAGTGCAGCCATTATTTGTAATAAGGATCATTCTTGTCCGGCTTTCATCCCGCCCAGCTGACAAGATAATAAACATGTGAGGTGGAAGGTTCACAATTATTAGATGTGTTGTGAAAAGTCTCCACAGCAAATTCAGAGAAAACTGCAGGGTGACCGCTTGTGAAACCAGCACAAAATCCAGCGGACAGCGCCTCCCTGCCCCCCGCCGGTCTCTGTATCCTGGCATTCAGCTATTCCATTTGGTGCTTATTCAGGGAGGAAAACAAAAATGTGATGTTCTTACACAGACGCCTGATGACGCGACCTTCGCTGCTGTGACGCCCAGCTGCGCTTGGTATCACAGATCCTAGAAGTGTGCATTGATGGATTCCTCCACAAGAGGCCCTCATAAGCATTCACACACCTCCACCTTCCACCTCAGACCACCAGAGGGAGACCGTTAGGCTGCGTGCCCACGTTGCGTATTACAAGCGTATATGCTGCGGGTAAAACGCATGTATATCCGCACCCCATGGTCCCCAATGGCATTCCGCAATGTCAATGCCCATGCTGCGGATTTTTCCGCAGCGTATATGCTGCGGTCAAAAATCCGCAGCATGTTCATTAATTTTGCGGAAGCGCAGCGGAATCAATGTGCGGATGGTACCCAAGTCTGGCTGAGAGGAGACTCTCATCCAGACCTGGGTACCAAAGAACCTGTAAAAAAAAAGAAAAAAATAAAGTTTATACTTATCTTCTGATGTTTTCCCTCCATCGCGCTGTTGTGTGAAGGACCTGCCACGTCATTGAGTCATGTGACCCATCACATGACTCAAAGACTTCACCGCAGGTCCTGCACACAACAGCGTGAGCCGCTCAAGACTCCGGACGGGGCAGAGAATGCATCGGAAGGTGAGTATAAACTTTATTGTTTACCATTCTGATTCTTTTTTTTTAACTATTACTTGGTCACACTATATAAATCCATGCCGGTTGCATGGATTTATATAGTGTGAACAAGTTGTCAAGCACTTTTCCAAGTGATGCTTAAATCACTTGGAGAAGTGCTTGATAACCCGTATGCGGAAATGCATGCAAAGACGCTGCAAAGACGCCTCACAAACGCTTCTACCTGGCGGGAAAACCGCATGTAAAATCCGCATGCGATTTTCCCGCCAGGGAGAAGAGTTAAAAATATGCTTCAGTTCCGCAACGTGGGCACTTAGCCTTAGGGATATATAAAGGGAAGGTGGAGCCAGGCAGCCCAGAAAGTGATTCAGCAGTTTCCTGCTCAGACACAGAAGGACTCAGTGCAGTCGAGCCAGAGCCTAGCAGTTCCTGCAGAAAGAGTTCAGTACAGTCTGTAGAGTGATTCCAGACTAGAACTCAGCTCCGGATAGAGAGCTAGGAGTGTGCCGACGCTCTGAGAGCGGCGAAGAAGAGCAGTGTCCCGGCTGCAGTGTGTGTTGCCTAGTGAGGGCCCCGAGAGGGGCTGAAGGCGAGTGGAGAGTGAGTACATAGGGGGCAGAGGAGCTTAATTAGCTCACCCTGAATCATTTACCGGACACTGGGTCCGAAGCTTACCGGGATCTCTACGACCCAGTAAGGCATAACCGGAATCCCTGGAGAACTACAGGTCCCAGGATCGCTAGAGTGCTGATACGTAACAGAGCCGGGAGACACATAGGCCCCGCAATCTGAGAAGCGTGTACTCCAAGAAAAGGCCCTACCACAAGGTCAGCCAGCGCAGGACAGAGACAAAGTTAGGCCTAGCTCCAGGCAGGTCAGAAACTTACTACGCAGAGGCAAGAGACAGGAGGCCCTACACCCGCTCATTGGGGAGGATCCTGATATGCACCCTTCACCCTACAGTGCTCCGGGATGTGCCTGACTTTCCATCAGTAAAAGGTACTGAAGTGACTACCGTGTCCGTCCCCGTTCTTGCTCTGACCCGGCTGGGTCTTGCCTGTCCTGCATTCCCCTAGCATACGCTGCCCTGAGGCCTAGCTCCACCTGTGGGGAGCTATACCATCGAGCTGCCTTATCACCGGCCTCAGTGGACTGCCGCAGCACTGGTGATTATCATCAGAAACCACAGGTGGCGTCACGAACTTTCATAAAATTAACAAACAACCACCCTTTTAAAGATTGACCGCAGGGTACGGGCACGGGAGCCGACCACCGCAACATCACCAAGGCCAGGCAAAGGCCCGGGTACCGAGTCATCCCCATCCCCTGGGCTGGTCACTGCTGGTCACTGCTTTTCATCATCCATGTTGGGCTGTTGTACGACGTGTGGACTACTCTGCTTGTTGGATTCTTCCATTACCACAAACACTGCCTTTATTTTGTGATTTCTGTGCCGCTTCCCATTTCTATTGGCAGCGTGATATACCAGCACGTGAGGGCTGCCACAATCATGTGTCAATAGGTTATTGATGGAGGCCGTGATACAGAGACTGTCCTGGACCAGGGAGGAGTTGGTACAGAAGCACCTAGAGAGGGGGGTACAGGGGCTTCATTTCAATTTTAAAACTTAGCTGGATTGTGTTTAGCTACAAGAATGGAAAGAAAAATAGAAAAAAAAAATTGAGATTTTATTATTTGGCAAAATCGTCCATCAGAGGTTTGGCCACTGCCAAAAAGTTTTTGATGAACTTACAGTAGCAGCTGGCGAAACCCATAAAACTTTGTAACGCCTTTAAGTCCTGAATATAATACCAATACCAGTACCGTCCGGACTTTTGCCAGATCCATGCAAAAAACAGTGAATGATAAGAAATAACCCAAAAAAGGGACCTCCTGAATGGAGAACATAAATTATTTGTCAAACCAGAGAAATGTATTATCTTTGAGTATCTGTAAGACCTGCCTGACATGTACCTGATGTGATACGAGGTGAATAAATTAGACTGTGGGGACCCCCAACCAAACCCCGACGCTCAGGCCCCCTACCGCCACCCCTTCCTTAACAATACAGTAATGTAACTCTTACAACTGGATGGGTGAGGATCGGTCACAGCTTTATTAACTCTTTAACTCATTCCACTAGAAAGGCATTTTATTTCCAAAAATAATTCCGCTTGTTGCAGCATGCCCTGTGTCTCCACACCGGCAAGTTGGCCAACAAGAGTAACTTTCCAACATGTCCTTTCTATTTCAGGCCAAGGAGGATCCTGCGTACTCGTATGCAGGACTCCGACCCCCACCCATCATCATTAACGCTTGCTCCACTCCGTCCTGGAGTCCTGACAGGAATATGTCCAGTCCAATATCCGTTAAATGAACACCGTCGGGCCATATGAGGCCAGCTTTATCTCCTTCCAGTTCTCGGTGTCTTATCACTACATCACCTCTTTCCTTTACAAATTTAGCCATCCGAATATTTATTAGCCGCCTTGTCCGTTCGATGGCTGCACTGTCTCGCGCACCTCGCCATACCGTTCTCGGCACAATCTCTAACCATATTATAGTTAGTTTACTAAAAAATGCTCTGAAGCGCTCAGTATCTAGCTTCATTATTGCCATTAGTTCTGCGCTCTTGTAATGACCGAAGTCGTTCCCCCCGGCATGTATAACTAAGATAACCGGACCTGTTGCTTCTCTCCCTATGTTGATTACCTCCATTAGTACCTGTGGCCATCGCAGGCCTCTAATACCTCTCCAGTTGAAATATGTGTCATGAAACCCAATATTCCTCCCGCCTGGGCGGACTGTCGCCCTTTTTTCTGCCCAGTATATGTACGAGTGGCCTATCACCCACACTGTTGGCTTATCGTCACCTGTAAAAGAAACAAACCACGTTAGGATAACAAGTCCGGTCTTATGTATCTCGCAAAACACGCGGATCGTCATCTGCCTATCCTCTGCACTTCCAGACAGTCCTGCTCTAGCTGCTTCCGTGGCCGAGCCTATGCGGAATGAGTGTGTCCCATAATCTTTGGGGTGGTTCCCTGCTGATGTTAGGCATTTATTAAATATAAATTGGAACTGGTATCATGATAATGGCGTTCCATCAATGTGTGATAGGAAGAAATTACTTTGTGGCCTGATGGCTGTATATGTTTTTACTATTGTTACCGGACACAGTGTACTGTTTGTGGGTTTTAGAAGCACCCAAGTGCCCTTGCCCGCTGGGTCTGTTTTGGATTTGCGTATGCGTAGACGTATTGCATTATTGGCTATGACTACGTCCTGGTGTAATAAGCCTCCACTGGTGGTGATTTTGGATCGAGGGACTAATTCGCTTATGCGTAGCGCCCCGAAAAAGGCGATCACAAATGCAGTAGACAGTAGTGTTGCTTCAAATTGTGAGTGGCATGTTAATGGTGTTAGGGATATGATTTTTGAGAGCAGATTTAGTGACACGGGATGTCTGCACTCCTGACTTGTCTGACCTCTTTTCCACCCTTTTAAGGCTTGACTGATGATGAATCTTTTTGTCACATCTCCCCAATTCAGTAGTTGGAAATTAAATGCTACTCCGGTCCGCCACCGCTGCGCTGACGCCCCTGATATTCCCCTCATTATTAGCTGGTGGAGAAATTCTATGGTTACATCTAGTCTGGCTTGTTCACATTGGTCAACCCGTCTGCCTGCTACTAGTCGTGTCCAGTCTTCCCATGCCTTACCGTATGCTTTCCACATTGACGGGGCGACTGACGCTCTGATTAATGGCATCAGCTGTTCGCCACTAGATCCCATAGGGAGGGTGGGCAACTGGTGCCCGACGGGTGGGCTTTGGGGAGGCGCTCTCTAAAAACCTGCCAATTGAATTGTGATAAAGCGTTAGCAGCAGCGTTAGATCCCCCCTCCACATTGTGGCTAGCGTGGACCCATACATTGTGTTTTAGGCACAGGAATGCTAGCCGGCGTAGTAGGCCTAGCACTGGGAGAAACGATGATGCCATCTTATTAATGCAGTGCGCTAGGCTGGTGTTATTTGTTATGAAGCGTATATTTTTGTTCGCTAGGTACGTGCCCCATATTTCTATGGCTACCACTATTGGGAAGAGTTCCAGGAGTGTCTGTTTTTTTGTTAACCCTTGTTCAGACCAATACGGAGGCCATAAGCCTGTGCACCACTGGTTATCTAGTATCGCTGCATATCCGCCCACTTCTGCTGCCCCGGTGAATAATGTTAGTTCAATCTTGGACTGTTCTGCTGACATAAACAACGTGTGACCATTGAATGATTGTAAGAAGGTTTTCCACACCTCTAAGTCCGCCCGAAGCTGCCTGCTGATTCTGATTCTATGACTCGGTTTTAATGCACGTTTTGTTGCAAGGGATAAATGACGAGAAAAAACCCTTCCGACTGGCATCACCTGGCTCGCGAACACGAGGAGACCTAGTAACACTTGCATCTGTTGTAGTGTTACTTTCCGTACTGTGCAAAATCACTCGAGGTGTAGTGTTTTTTGTATTTTTTCTGTTGGAGGTGGAATAACCTTGCTGTGGTGTCGATTTTGATGCCTAAGAACGATAGCTTTGTTGTGGGGCCTATGGTTTTTGTAGGGCATAATGGGACTCCGAACCGTCGAGAGATGTTTGTGAATTCGTTAAGTAATGATTGGCATTGATTTGAGTCTTTGGGTGCGACGAATAGGAAGTCATCTAGGTAATGTGTGACGGACCTATTGCCGGTTTCGTACCTCAACACCCATTCTAGGAAGGAACTGAATAGTTCGAAGTAATAACAAGATATTGAACAACCCATTGGGAGGCAAGTGTCGTAGAAGTATTCATCGTCCACTTCGCATCCCAGCAGGTGGTAGCAATCTGGGTGCACCGGTAGTAGGCGAAAGGCGGATTCTATGTCGGATTTAGCGAGCAGCGCTCCGGGCCCCGCATCGCGTACTAACATTACTGCTCTGTCGAACGACGCGTAGGAGACCGAGGCGTCTTTAGACGAAATACCGTCATTTACAGACTCTCCTTTTGGGTAAGATAAATGATGGATAAGCCGGAATGAACCTGGCTCTTTTTTGGGGATTATTCCCAGAGGGGAAACTCTTAGGTTACTGAATGGTGGTGTTGGGAAAGGGCCCGCCACTCTGCCTAGAGCTACTTCTTTTTGTATTTTTTGCCTAAGTATTTCAGGGTGCTCTTTTGCAGATTTAAGGTTATTTGCAAAGGTGGGCGATTTATTAAGTTTGAAAGGGATGAAAAAAAAACGTATGTGAAACCAAAACGTAACTGTCCCGCTGCATCTTTCTTAGGATATTGGTCTAGCCAGGGGCCCATCGCGTTTACGCTCACCGGGGTCCTTGGATTCTGACTGTGGGAGTTTAATTGATAATTTGCTTGCGGGACGAGAACATCTTGCCGCGGGGTGGGCTGCACCGCAGGCTGAGCATTCATGTTTGTATCTGCATAAGGCGTAGAAACGACAGTGTCCCTCATTGTACTGCCAGCTGGCCCCTGGTCTACGTACTACCACTGAATTTTGGCCTGCTGTTGTCTGTTGTCCAGTAGCCGTTGTTGGAAAGGGATGGTGTTTCTGTGACAGCATTCATCGCAACTATACGTCTGTAGCTTTTACCCCCCAGCCTAACTGTGGTTGCAGGGCCAACCACCTCCGGAACTCTTCATCATAGCGCCACCATGCTGAACCGCCGTGGGCTTTGTACGAGTTATACACCGTATCCTGGTATATGAATAGTTCCGAGCAGCGTTCCGGATGCTTTTGGCCCATGATGCAACCCAGCACAGAAAACGCCTGTAACCAGTTACTCATCGTCATTGCAACCTTTTGTCTGTTTCTGTCGAATGGTCTGTCGGCTATCCTTTTCTCTTTGTCTATAGTATGTTGGTCAGCGGTTACAAGTGACCAAATGTCGATGTAGTCATTATTCCATATTTTAATTCTGGTTTCCTCGTCTATGTGTGAGCCCAATGGGCTTTTCCCGCAAAAGAATGTGTCCTTGTGTATGCTGGCTAATGGCGGAGTTCTTTTAGTAGAATTATGTATAGCGCCTGGTGGCGCGGATAGTTGTTCGACTATGGCCTTAAGGGCCGCTATTAAGTTGGTGTTACTATTTCCCAATTTAGTTATACTTATATTGCACGCACCCATTCCTGCGGCTGGAGGAGGGACTCCGATGTGTGGAGGGACTCTGACACCTGTCTCGCTCGGGGTGAGCGGCGTGCCTCTGCTTGTAGACCTGCGTGAAATCGTTGTATCGTGCAGACTGTAAGCTCTGGAGGGTGCCATTGTATAGTTTCTGTCCCCCGGAGGACGGGATCGGTGCAAGCGGCTGTTGGGACTCGACGATGCGCTCGACATCTCTGATGCAGAGGATGGTGAGCGCCACCTTGAGGACTGCGACCTGTGACCCCTCCAGTGGGATGCCGATCTCCGCTTTGCTTGAGATAGACAAAAAAAAATTTCATAGAATCATAGAATGGTAGAGTTGGAAGGGACCTCCTGGGTCATCTGGTCCAACCCCCTGCTCAAAGCAGGATTCACTAGATCATCTCAGACAGATGTCTGTCCAGCCTCTGATTGAAGACGTCCATTGAAGGGGAACTCACCACCTCTCGTGGCAGCCTCTCAGTCTTCTTTTTTGCAAGCTAAACATTCCCAAATCCTGCAACCGTTCCTCATAGGACATGGTTTGCAGACCAGTCACCATTCTGGTCGCTCTTCTCTGAACTTGCTCCAGTTTGTCTATGTCTTTTTTAAAATGTGGTGCCCAAAACTGTACACAGTATTCCAGATGAGGTCTGACCAAAGAGGAGTAAAGACCGATAATGACTTCACGTGATCTAGACTGTATGCTTCTGTTAATACATCCCAGAATTGTATTTGCCTTTTTTGCTGCTGCATCACACTGTTGACTCATGTTCAGTCTATGATCTATTAGTATACCTAAGTCTTTTTCACATGTACTGTTGCTTAGCTCTATTCCTCCCATTCTGTATATGCTTTTTTCATTTTTATTGCCCAGATGTAGTACTTTGCATTTTTCCCTGTTAAAAACCATTCTGTTGGTTGCTGCCCACTGCTCCAGTTTATTTAGGTCTTTTTGAATCCTCTCTCTCTCTTCTCTAGTATTAGCTATCCCTCCTAGCTTTGTGTCATCAGCAAATTTAATCAGTTTACCCTCAATTCCTTCATCTAAATCATTGATAAAGATGTTGAACAATACAGGTCCCAGGACGGAGCCCTGTGCTACCCCACTTGAGACATTCATCCAGCTGGATGTGAAGCCATTTACAACCACCCTTTGAGTTCGATCACTAAGCCAGTTATGAATCCACCTAACAGTTGCCTGGTCCATTGCATACTTGGTCATTTTTTCAATAAGGATGGTGTGAGATACTTTGTCAAATGCTTTGCTGAAGTCAAGATATACTATATCTACAGCATTTCCCTGATCCACCCAGTCAGTGATTCTGTCATAGAAGGAAATTAAGTTAGTCTGACATGACTTGTTAGTTACAAACCCATGCTGACTCTGGTTAATCACTTCATTCTTATCCATGTACTTACATACATGTTGTTTAATAATTTGTTAAAGATCTTTCCTGGTATAGAAGTCAGACTCACCGGCCTATAGTTCCCTGGGTCCACCTTCTTCCCCTTTTTGAAGATAGGAACAACATTTGCTCTTCTCCAGTCTTCTGGGACTTCTCCTGTTCTCCAAGAATTTTCAAAGATTATGGAGAGTGGTTCTAAAATTTCTTCTACGATCTCCTTCAGTACTCTGGGGTGTAATTCATCTGGACCTGGAGACTTGAACTCATTTATGTTAGCTAAATATTCCCTCACAATCTTTCTGTTTACAGATAACTTGGATTCCTCTATTCCTTTAAAAGGACAGTGAAGATCAGTTGATGTTACATTTTCTTTCTGAGAGAAAACAGATGCAAAATAGGAATTAAAAAGTTCGGCCTTCTCAACATCCTCTCTTACCATTTCTCCATTTTCATCCTGTAAAAATCCTATAGCATCTTTGACTTTTCTTTTACTTTTGACATACCCCCAAAATCCTTTTTTATTGCTTTTGACATCTCTTGCAAGCCTTAATTCATTGTCAGCTTTAGCTAACCTGATACGTGCCCTACAGGATCTGCAGACTGCATTATAATCTTCTTTAGATATGCCTCCCTCTTTCCATTTAATAAACATTTCTTTCTTTCTTTTTAGCATGTGTTTAAGTTCTGTGTTCATCCATCCTGGTTTCCTTAAATGCTTCCCATTCTTCCTACTTTTCGGGATTGTTAACGATTGTGCTTTGAGAATCTCATTTTTAAAAATTTCCCATCCTTCCTGGACATTTTTGTCCTTAAGGACCTCCAGCCATTGGATCCCTCCTATTCTCTTTCTGAGTCTCTTAAAATCAGCCTTTCTAAAATCTAACCTTGAAGTCTGAGTCTTCACATGTCTTCCTCCTCTAGTTATCCAAAATTCTATAATAGCATGATCGCTGCCTCCTAGGGTCCCAGCTACCTTTACCTCCTCAACCATTTCCTCCCTGTTTATAAGGATTAGATCCAAAGTAGCAGATCCCCTTGTTTTCTCCCCTACCTTTTGGAAGATAAAGTTGTCAGCAAGAGAGGATAAGAATTTGCTTGACCTGTTAGTTTTACTTGAGAGAGATTCCCAACAAATGTCTGGATAGTTGAAATCTCCCATGACCACTACGTCATATTTTTTGGAGAACTTGGTCATTTGATACATAAAGAGTTCATCCATATCTTCAGCTTGCCCAGGTGGCCTGTAGTAAATGCCTACAATGGTGTCCTTTCCGTTGTTCTCTCCTTGTATTCTTACCCAAACAGTTTCCACAGAACTCCCAGTCTCTGAAGCTTCAACCTCTGTGCAGATATACGCTTTTCTAACATACAATGCAACACCTCCTCCTCGTTTATCAAGTCTGTTTCTTGCAAATAAGTTGTATCCTTTTAGCCTTTTATTCCCATCATGTGTATCGTCCCACCAAGTTTCAGTGATTCCAATGACATCATATTCCTTTTCCTGCATTAGTAGTTCCAATTCTCCTTGTTTGTTGCCCATGCTTTGTGCATTTGTATAAAAACATTTTAGTTTGTGATTGGTTTCTCTTCCTCCCATATTTTTATTATTTAAATTGTTTTGTCTTTGTTCTTCCTTTCCACTTCCAGTAGCAGAGATCTCAATAGTATTTGTCAGCTGTATGGCTTTTTCTGGCCTTTTGCTTCCCTTCCCACATTGTTCTAGTTTAAAGCTTTCCTGATGAGTGTAGCAAGGCGACTTCCAAATACATGTTTTCCAGTCTTCGTAAGGTGCACCCCATCTCTAGCAAGTAGTCCATCGTATAGGTAATTCATTCCGTGATCCAGAAATCCAAATCCTTGTTGACGGCACCATCGACGTAGCCAGTTGTTCACCTGTAGAATCTTATTCCACCTCATTGTTCCATGGCCATCCACTGGGAGGATGGATGAGAAGACCACCTGCGCTCCCAATTCTTTCACTTTCTTGCCTAAGTCTTCAAAGTCACTGCAGATGGTTTCCAGGTCCTTTCCTGCGGTGTCATTTGTCCCCACATGTATTAGCAGGAATGGGTAGTGATCTGTAGGTCTGAAGAGTCTTGATATCCTGTCAGACACATCTTTAATTTTTGCTCCTGGAAGACAGCACATTTCTCTTGAGGTTATGTCTGGTCTGCAGATAGCGGCCTCTGTTCCTCTTAACAGGGAATCCCCCATGACCACCACTCTCCGTTTTTTCTTCACAACATTCTTCTTTCTCCATCCAGGAGGATTCTGAGGGCTTACAAGGTTATTCATTGCTGGCAAAGTCTTATTTTGCTGTATTTCTTCATGGTTCTCCTGCGTGAGAGCCTGGTACTGGTTCCTGAGCAGTATGGGTGCTGACTGCCTCTCGATCCTCCTGCTTCTGTGGGTCACATGCTTCCATTCCTCTGTTTCCTCAGGTGCAGTTCGAATTTCTTCTCTTTCTGAATCATGAAGAGATAATTCTGCTCTGTCTAAGAACTCTTCACCTTCCTTAATGATTTTCAAGGTAGTTAACCTCTCTTCTAGATTTCGCAACTTTTCCTCCAACAGGGACACAAGCTTGCATTTCTGGCATGTGAAGTTTGGCTTTTCCACTGGCAAGTCTGTGAACATGTAGCAGGATATGCAGCTCACCAAATGGCTCCTGGACTCTTCCATGTTCTTACTGTTAATGTTCTGGAAACAGTGAAAAAAGCTTAAAAAAAAAGCTTCAAAACCGGCGCGCGGTTTACCGATGTCATCTTTTCAGCTCCAACAGCCAAAATCCAGTGTTCTTTGAGCTCGCGGAGACTCTTCACTTACCCCAAAATGCAGTAGGAATATGCAAATTATCTCCTCAGGACTCCTCCCCTGGTTTACCGATGTCCTCTTTTCAGCTCCAACAGCCAAAATCCAGTGTTCTTTGAGCTCGCGGAGACTCTTCACTTACCCCAAAATGCAGTGGGAATATGCAAATTATCTCCTGTACACTGACACCATACACAGAGCTCCTGTGTATAATGTCACTGGTGATCACTATATTACCTGTACACTGACACTATATACAGAGCTCCTGTGTATAATGTCACTGGTGATCACTATATTACCTGTACACTGACACTATATACAGAGCTCCTGTGCATAATGTCACTGGTGATCACTATATTACCTGTACACTGACACTATATACAGAGCTCCTATGCATAATGTCACTGGTGATCACTATATTACCTGTACACTGACACTATATACAGAGCTCCTATGCATAATGTCACTGGTGATCACTATATTACCTGTACACTGACACTATATACAGAGCTCCTGTGTATAATGTCACTGGTGATCCCTGTATTTCCTGTACACTGACACTATATACAGAGCTCCTATGTATAATGTCACTGGTGATCACTGTATTACCTGTACACTGACACTATATACAGAGCTCCTGTGTATAATGTCACTGATGATCACTGTATTACCTCTACACTGACACTATACACAGAGCTCCTGTGTATAATGTCACTGATAATCTCTACATTATCTGTACACTGACTCTATATACAGAGCTTTTTTACATTTTCATTATCAGTCACTATCTGGTGCCATTATGAGCCATGGTCATGGCGTGGCGGTATTTGTCCCTTGTATGTGGTATTATTCAGACAGTCACTATGTTGTGCTAATATGTGGTCTTCTCATGGTGTGGCAGTATATATACCTTGTACTTGGTAGTATTTGATCACTATGTGGTGGTATGTGTTCTGGTCATGGTGTGGCGGTATTTCTCTCTTCTATATGGTATTATTAGTCTAGGTATAGTGGATTGTTGTCAGTCATTTGTTTTTTCGGATATTAAGAATGGGAACATTCTTTATTTGCAATACATATTAAATACTTGGATGTTTAACCTCTCCCTGTGTTGTGACTACTACACAGCAGCAGAGATTTATTGGTTAATAAAGTTGATTCATTTTGAAAGAGTTTGTGGACTTATGTTATTCCTATATACGGTAACTGCATGGTGCTGGTGGGCCCCAAGATTGATTTTTTCCTGGTGGGCCCCAGGTACTCCAGTCCGGCGCTGGTCCCAGATAGTTACCTCCTCATCTGTCCTGCTGCCGGCTGGGAGTCCTGTACAGTGCAGCATGTAGTGTGATGTGAATGCCACACTATGGAGATGCTGCTCCTACTACTGCCAAGTGAGGATCTCACCTCGCCAGTATGGTGCCCTCAGGAGCTCCCACAGGGCATCACAGGCCTTAGTATGAAGCAATTCCACAAGTCTTCTAGTAATGCTTCATACTAAGGCCTGTGATGCCCTGTGAGAGCTCCCTGAGGAGGTGAGAGCCTCACCTCATAGGGCCCCATGATCTCTATGTACGATCCCTGACTGGGCCCCATGATCTCTATGTACTCCGCTGACTGGGCCCCATGATCTCTATGTACGCCGCTGACTGGGCCCCATGATCTCTATGTTCACCGCTGACTGGGCCCCATGATCTCTATGTACACCGCTGACTGGGCCCCATGATCTCTATGTACGCCGCTGACTGGGCCCCATGATCTCTATGTACTCCGCTGACTGGGCCCCATGATCTCTATGTACGCCGCTGAGGGGGCCCCATGATCTCTATGTACACCCCTAACCTGATTGGCCCCATGATCTCTATGTACGCCGCTGACTGGGCCCCATGATCTCTATGTACGATCCCTGACTGGGCCCCATAATCTCTATGTACGCCGCTGACTGGGCCCCATGATCTCTATGTACTCCGCTGACTGGGCCCCATGATCTCTATGTACGCCGCTGAGGGGGCCCCATGATCTCTATGTACACCCCTAACCTGATTGGCCCCATGATCTCTATGTACGCCGCTGACTGGGCCCTATGATCTCTATGTACACCCCTAACCTGATTGGCCCCATGATTTCTGTATACTCCCCTGACTGGGCCACATGATTTCTATGTACGATCCCTGACTGGGCCCCATAATCTCTGATCTCTCATGATGTTTTTTTTTTTATTAAAGATGGAGTCCCTAAATGTATTTTGTGTTTTATTTTTACTGTGTAGTGCGGCACTATGTTGCATTTTGTCATTTCATGCAGTGTAGAAATCTTGGGAAAAGTGTGGCTTGTGCTCTGGAAGTGATCAGTTATAGCTAACTATGTTATTTTCTGCAGAGATAAGTCCTGCATAGAAGATGTGATATATCGGTCTGCAAATAAAGAACTTCACCTAGAGACATCACTGGTGAGTATGTGTATTACCTATACACACACACACTGACACTATATACAGAGCTCCTGTGCATAATGTCACTGGTGATCACTGTATTACCTGTACATTGACACTATATACAGAGCTCCTGTGTATAATGTCACTGGTGATCACTGTATTACCTGTACACTATATACAGAGCTCCTGTGTATAATATCAATGGTGATCATTGCATTACCTGTACACTGACACTATATACAGAGCTTCTGTGTATAATGTCACTGGTGATGACTGTATAACCTGTACACTATATACAGAGCTCCTGTGCATAATGTCACTGGTGATCACTGTATAACCTGTACACTGACCCAATATACTGAGCTTTTTTACATTTTTATTATTTTAGCATTATTTGTCAATATGTGGTGGCATTATGTGCTTTGGTCATGACATGACGATATTTGTCCCTTCTATGTGGTATTATTCAGTCACTATGTGGTGGTAATATGTGGTCTCATGGTGTGTCAGTATTTATACCTTGTATCTGGTAGCATTTGATCACTATGTGGTGATATTATGTGCTTTGGTCATGGTGTGGCGGTATTTGTGCCTTGTATGTGGCATTATTTGGGCACTATGTGGTGGTAATATGTGATCTGGTCACGGTGTGGTGGTATTTCTGCCTTCTATCTGGTAATATTGGTCTTGGTAGAGTGGATTGTGGTTGGTCATTTGTTTTATCTGATATCAATAAGGGGAAACCTCTTTATTTCCAATAGATATTAAATACTTAGATGTTTAACCCCTCCCTGCCCTGTGACTATTACACAGCAGCAGAGATGCAGTTACGGAGGTTCACCAGAGAAAGCAAGTTGGCATTTGGTGAGATTTTCACCTCTGTATTTATAAGACAAAACCAGGAGTGGGTGAGAAATGCATAAAACATGACCTCGGATTGCTCCACTCCTGGTTTTGTCTTATAAATACAGAGGTAAAAATCTCACCAAATAGTCAAAGTGCCACAATCTTCTGACAGTGCGGATTCCACCAATAAATAAGTGATCCCCTTCCCAACCTGTGCATCGCTGAGAACTTGTTTTCACCAATAAAAACCCTTTAATGCAAACTACAGTAATTGTACATCGCAGTTCTGGTGAGCGCACAGTGATGGGCAGGAGCCGCCAGTATAATGGGTATAACGGCTAACAGGTATTTGCAAATAGCTGAAGGGTGGGTGGGCCCCTGGAGTCAATGTCCCTGGTGGGCCCCAGACACCCCAGTCCGGCTCTGCCCCCGACCCAGTCCGCTCCTGATTTGTCACGCACGGACCCGAAGCGACTGTGCACTGCGATACACACATCCTGTTGAAATTTCTGCTGCCGTTTACAAGCCCCAACCCCCCCTGGGCCCGGTCGCAGTGACTGCCACTGCGACCGCGGACATTACGCCCCTGGCTACGTGAATCATATGTCCCATTTTGGTGCTCCTCACCATTTGCATGGCACAGTCATGCATGCTTCTCTATCACCATAGCATGCTGCAAACAATCAGGATGGCTTCTGCTACATCTCTATATAAAAAGATAGTATATCTGTATTTCTATGATACGTAGAGTGGATGGAAATCATACATCTTGCTAATATTTATTATATTACATTCATCTGATGCTCTGTAGTAACAATGTAAATTAAATTGGCGACTTAGTGCAGTTCTATTACTATTAGTAAATGTGGCACCTTGTGTTCCACAGAATATCTGAATATTACCTGAATATTTAATCTCAGCTAATGTTCATTTATCTCTTAAATATCATTGGTCAGATGCTGATCACATGACCAGTGGTGGTGCATGCATGATGATTCCATATGAAATGCACTGAGTGACAGTTGGAAGTGACAGTTGGAATTGACCAACAACAGTGGAGGAGATGTCGGCTAACTCTAAGCAAAGCAATAATATGGATATAAAAGAGGAGGAGATTGTGGTGAGCAGAGAAAGAGTGAAGACACGAAGACCTTCCCATGACACATCTGATGATGAGAGGAAGTCTTCAGTCAACAGGACAAAACCACCAGTCCAGAAGAAAGAAGTAAAGGAGAACGTGGTGAGGAGGGAAGGAGCGAAGAGACTAAGACCTTCCCATGACACATCTGATGATGAGAGGAAGTCTTCAGTCAACAGGACAAAACAACCAGTCCAGAAGAAAGAAGAAGTGGAAGAAAAGGAGAAGGTAGAAAGTCAGAAGATGGGAGCCAAGAAGAGAGGAGCCATCTTCATCTCATCAGGAGACAAAAAGGAGAAGAAAAGAAGAAGGATTACATTAGGACAGAAACCCATGGATCTAAAGCAGAAGGCTGAAGAAGCTGAAGGAAGCAGCGGTGTTCGGCCAACCGGCTCCAAAAGCACAGTCTCTGATACCATCAAGAGGAGATTATTATTCCATCAAGTGCTTGGCCGGGGATGCTATGGAACGGTCCTGCTGGCGGAAGATTCATCTACCCGCAAACATTTTGCTGTTAAGATCATCGGCAAAAGAGCCCTGCTTGCTGACGGTGAAGAGCGTGTGATGGTGGAGCGACGGGTTTTACAGCTGGCATCTGGGAGCCCCTTCCTTGTCCACGCAGACTTTGCATTCCAGACCAAGGTACAGTATTGATTGCTCGATATTAGGAAATGTCACACGTACCACACACTGCTCTGCCTCATGGACCCCACTGATATCATCTTACATTTCAATATAACATGTCCCAAGGTAACCGCTGACAATAAGATGAATGTGATGACTATACACATGGGATATTGTGGCCCCTACTGTAATCAATAACATTTATGGCGGGGCTTGGTACATTGGGAATCATTTATTAAAACAGCCTTTTTACTTATCCCAGCCAATCACAGAACAGCTTTTACTTTTCCAGGTCAGTTAAAACAACCTTAGCTGAGCTGTAATTGGTTAGTATGGGTAACTAGTTTTCTAGTGAGCAGATTTATTAATGAGGCCCAATATACCCCGCTGTATAAATGATTGAAAATATTAGATGTCATCATAGAGGTCAATGAACTGTAGAAAATCACTTGCCCGGACCTCATGTGTCTAATTGGGTGACTGGTAATATGTGTATAATTTGCAGCATTAGCTGGGCATTATCTTGTGTGTAGGCATCATCACCATGTAGTAGTCTCTAGCTCATTTCTTTGACACTGTAGAATTTTACATATTATTATCTTGTATAGACATGGGATTTCAGAATAGATTAAATGTATTTGTTATTTTTGTTATTTCCTGGATGACATTGTATTTTGTGTATACCATGTGGGGGACCCTGTGTACACTATATGTCAGGGCTATTGACTTTTGTGCACTTTATATACAATTTGAGAATGTGTTAATATTTTTGTATACAAGTATTATCTGTATCTTAAAGGCTTTTTTTAATTAATGTTGGGACATTTTTATGCACGTGCATCTACTTGTTTTTCATTGCCATGTTTTCTATGTATAAATATACTGGAATAAAGTACAAAATCCACTGTCTTGGAGTGAAATTTCTTCTAACCTCACCAACTAATGAAAAAGATGGTATCATATTGACCAGGGGCGAGGTGGGCCAGAGGGGCACATGCCCTCCAGGCCGGTCGCCAAGCAGCTGCATCTTTACAGACTGCAGGGCGGCCCTGTCTCTTTCATTGTGTACATGTGCCAGCTGGGCATCTGCAGCCCAGAACAGCCGGCACAGGCCACGTTCTTATGCCTGCCGGAGAGAAGCTTCAGCCGCTGAGCAGTACGAGAGGGCAGACATCTTTGATTCTTGTAAGGCCACGACCCCACTATCAGTATTTGGTCAGTATTCGATCAGTATTTTTTCACAGGAGTGGGAGACAAAACCAGGAGTTGGTGATAAATACAGAATTGGTGACTTGTTTCTATTATACCTTTTCTCTGATTGTTACTGACCTGGTTTTGGCTCCCACTCCTGAGAAAATATACTGACCAAATACTGATAGTGGGGCCGTGGCCTTAGCCTGAGCTCCGGATAGTGGTCAGGACAGGAGATTTATACTCTTTGTAGAGTGTGGAAGTGGCAGGATGCTGCTCACCTCCTGACAAGTCCAGGGCCAGATCCTGAATGTTATCTATGGTCGCTCTGCTGAGGATCAGAAAGATTTATTGTAGCAGATGGACCCTTCAAGCAGGTTGGGGTCGTGCTGTCAGTGTGAGATCATCGGCTCTCGATCTGTATGAATGTTCAAATCACATCGGACCTGAGATCGAGACACTTCAGTCCTTACTATACAGACCCCTGCCCCAGACTGATCCTGCACCAGCTACAGGGCCAGAGCCGGCATAACCACCCATTGCACCAGGGCAAGTGCCAAGGCCCTGGGCAAGAGGGGGGCCCCACTCACAGTTGGGGACACTGGAACGCTATTGGGCCTGAGAGTTGGGGGGGCCCGGTGTAACCCCCCCGTGCTTTACGGTGTTTGAAATACTCACCTCTCGTCATACCCTGCTGGCCGCAGGTCCAGTCTCCTCTGCGTCTTCTGACTCTGTCACGTCTCAGTGTTGAAGAGACAGGACCTGTAGCCAGCAGGGTATGAGGAGAGGTGAGTATTTTATTATTTATTTTTTATGTATGGAGCCCATTCTCTATGGAGCATTATATGGGGCCCATTCTCTATGGAGCATTATATGGGGCCCATTCTCTATGGAGCATTATATGGGGCCCATTCTCTATGGTGCATTATATGGGGCCCATTCTCTATGGTGCATTATATGGGGCCCATTCTCTATGGAGCATTATATGGGGCCCATTCTCTATGGAGCATTATATGGGGCCCATTATTCTGTATGGCATATTACATGACGCCCTTTATTCTTCATGGAGTAATATATGGGGTCAATTATGGTGTAATGAGCATTATATGGGGTTCATTATTCTGTATAGAGCATTATATGGGGCCTATTATTCTGTATGGAACATTATATGGGGTCCATTATTCAGTATGGAGCCCATTCTGTATAGAGGACTATGTGGTGCCCATAATACTGTATGGAGTGCTATGTAGTGCCCATAATACTGTATGGAGGACTATGTGGTGTCCACAATACTGTATGGAGGACTATGTGGTGCTCATACTACTGTATGGAGGACTATAATGTACAGTCTAAAATGAAAACTTTTGAATCCCCCCATGACACGCCCCATGCACTGTGAGGATTCGCCGGTTTCTGAGCTATTATAGAATTTACAATAGATATCACTCATGTAATGTAAGAAGTACCGTATTTTTCGGACTATAAGATGCACCGGACCATAAGACGCACCTAGGTTTTAGAGGAGGAAAATAAAAATAAAAAAATTTAAGCCAAAAATGTGTTCCTGATGCACTTTTAAGGGGGAGGGGGTCTTCTGCTGACACTGGTATAGGGGTAATGTCCCCCAATTCTGACAATATCCCCCATCCTGGTATATATGCCCCCCCCCCCTCCTTTTATACGTGGTCCCCATCCCCATCCTGGTATGCATGGCACCCCTCATCCCTATCCCGGTATGCATGGCACCCCTCATCCCTATCCCGGTATGCATGGCACCCCTCATCCCTATCCCGGTATGCATGGCACCCCTCATCCCTGTCCCGGTATGCATGGCACCCCTCATCCCTGTCCCGGTATGCATGGCACTCCTCATCCCTGTCCCGGTATGCATGGCACCCCTCATCCCTGTCCCGGTATGCATGGCACCCCTCATCCCTGTCCCGGTATGCATGGCACCCCTCATCCCTGTCCCGGTATGCATGGCACCCCTCATTCCTGTCCCGGTATGCATGACACCCCTCATCCTTATCCTGGTATAGTGGTATGCATGGCACCCCTCATCCCTGTCCTGGTATAGTGGTATGCATGGCACCCCTCATCCCTGTCCTGGTATGTATGGCACCTCTAATCCCCATCATGCTGCACATGGCCCCCTCAGCGTTACCCTGGTATGTATGGCCTCCTCATCCCCCATCCTGGTATGCATGGCTCTCTCATCCCCAATCCTGGTATGCATGACTCTCTCATCCCCAATCCTGGTACATATGGCCTCCTCATCCCCCAATCCTGGTATGCATGGTTCCCTCATCCCCCAATCCTGGTATGCATGGTTCCCTCATCCCCCAATCCTGGTATGCATGGTCCCCTCATCCCCCAATCCAGGTATGCATGGTCCCCTCATCCCCCAATCCAGGTATGCATGGTACCCCTCATCCCTATTCTGGTATGCATAGAACCCCACTTTCCTATCCTTGTATGCATGGTACCCCTCACCCCCCAATCCTGGTATGCATGGTCCCCTCACACCCCTTTCCTGGTATGTATGGCACCACTCACCCCCCAATCCTGGTATGTATGGCACCCCTCACCCCCAATCCTGGTTTTCATGGTTCAGTCACCCCCCAAATCCTGGTATGCATTGTACCCCTCATCCCCCAATCCTGGTATGCATGGTCCCCTCACACCCCTTTCCTGGTATGTATGGTACCCCTCACCCCCCATTCCTGGTATGTATGGCACCACTCACCCCCCAATCCTGGTATGTATGGCACCCCTCACCCCCAATCCTGGTTTTCATGGTTCAGTCACCCCCCAAATCCTGGTATGTATGGCACCCCTCACCCCCCAATCCTGGTATGTATGGCATCCCTCACCCCCCAATCCTGGTTTTCATGGTTCAGTCACCCCCCAAATCCTGGTATGCATTGTACCCCTCATCCCCCAATCCTGGTATGCATGGTCCCCTCACACCCCTTTCCTGGTATGTATGGTACCCCTCACCCCCCATTCCTGGTATGTATGGCACCACTCACCCCCCAATCCTGGTATGTATGGCACCCCTCACCCCCAATCCTGGTTTTCATGGTTCAGTCACCCCCCAAATCCTGGTATGTATGGCACCCCTCACCCCCCAATCCTGGTATATATGGCACCCCTCACCCCCCAATCCTGGTATGTATGGCACCCCTCACCCCCCAATCCTGGTTTTCATGGTTCAGTCAGCCCCCAAATCCTGGTATGCATTGTACCCCTCACACCCCTTTCCTGGTATGTATGGTACCCGTCACACCCCATTGCTGGTATGTATGGCACCCCTCATCCCTTTCACGGTGCACAGATACAAAAAAATAAACACATACTCACCTTTCTTCCCTGTGCTCCAGCGCTTCTGTATCCTGTTCTGCCGGGGGAGCAGTGCGGCGCCAGAATACGCACGTGCCCATACCGTGCTGTTCAACGCCATTTTGCTGAAGACACACTGCAAATATGTCTTCAGTAAAATGGCGCCGGATAGAGCTATGCATATGTGCCGATTCCAACGCCTTCACTCCTGCCCTGGTCTCCGGCGAGAAGAGAAGCACCGCTGCAACGCTCCTCCCGGTCAGGTAAGTATGGCGCCGGAGATCGCGGTATGTGTTCAGTGTCTACGCATACCGCAATCTCCGGCGCCATACACACTCCTCTTACCTGTAACGTAATGGGTTCTTCTGTCTAGAGCCAGACTGCGCAGGCATGTAGCACTTGCCAAGTCTTTAAAGGCTTCAGACAGAGGGAGGCTTGTAGTGTTATATTATATATACAGTACAGACCAAAAGTTTATTTAAAGATTTTTCTGTATTTTCATGACTCTGAATATTGTACATTCACACTGAAGGCATCAAAACTATGAATTAACACATGTGGAATTATATACTTAACAAAAAAGTGTGAAACAACTGAAAATATGTCATATATTCTAGGTTCTTCAAAGTAGCCACCTTTTGCTTTGATGACTGCTTTGCACACTCTTGGCATTCTCTTGATGAGCTTCAAGAGGGAGTCACCGGAAATGGTCTTCCAACAATCTTGAAGGCGTTCCCAGAGATGCTTAGCACTTGTTGGCCTTTTTGCCTTCACTCTGCGGTCCAGCTCACCCCAAACCATCTCGATTGGGTTCAGGTCTGGTGACTGTGGAGGCCAGGTCATCTGGCGTAGCACCCCATCACTCTCCTTCTTGGTCAAATAGCCCTTACACAGCCTGGAGGTGTGTTTGGGGTCATTGTCCTGTTGAAAAATAAATGATGGTCCAACTAAACGCAAACCGGATGGAATAGCATGCCGCTGCAAGATGCTGTGGTAGCCATGCTGGTTCAGTATGCCTTAAATTTAGAATAAATCCCCAACAGTGTCACCAGCAAAGCACCCCCACACCATCACACCTCCTCCTCCATGCTTCACGGTGGGAACCAGGCATGTAGAGTCCATCCGTTCACCTTTTCTGCGTCGCACAAAAACACAGTGGTTGGAACCAAAGATCTCAAATTTGGACTTATCAGACCAAAGCACAGATTTCCACTGGTCTAATGTCCATTCCTTGTGTTCCTTATCCCAAACAAGTCTCTTCTGCTTGTTGCCTGTCCTTAGCAGTGGTTTCCTAGCAGCTATTTTACCATGAAGGCCTGCTGCACAAAGTCTCCTCTTAACAGTTGTTGTAGAGATGTGTCTGCTGCTAGAACTCTGTGTGGCATTGACCTGGTCTCTAATCTGAGCTGCTGTTAACCTGCGATTTCTGAGGCTGGTGACTCGGATAAACTTATCCTCAGAAGCAGAGGTGACTCTTGGTCTTCCTTTCCTGGGGCGGTCCTCATGTGAGCCAGTTTCTTTGTTTTCTTGATGGGTTTTGCAACTGCACTTGGGGATACATTCAAAGTTTTCCCAATTTTTCGGACTGACAGACCTTCATTTCTTAAAGTAATGATGGCCACTCGTTTTTCTTTACTTAGAATTTGTATTATGGTAAGAAAAAAGCAGCTAACAGTCTATTCAGTAGGACTATCAGCTGTGTATCCAGCTGATTTCTGCACAACACAACTGATGGTCCCAACCCCATTTATAAGGCAAGAAATCCCACTTATTAAACCTGACAGGGCACACCTGTGAAGTGAAAACCATTTCCGGTGACTCCCTCTTGAAGCTCATCAAGAGAATGCCAAGAGTGTGCAAAGCAGTCATCAAAGCAAAAGGTGGCTATTTTGAAGAACCTAGAATATAAGACATATTTTCAGTTGTTTCACACTTTTTTGTTAAGTATATAATTCCACATGTGTTAATTCATAGTTTTGATGCCTTCAGTGTGAATGTACAATTTTCATACTCAAGAAAATACAGAAAAATCTTTAAATGAGAAGGTGTGTCCAAACTTTTGGTCTGTACTGTATATATATATATATATATATATATATATATATATATGTGACTACTATGTCTCTATAAATGTGATACTCATGTGTTTGTGATCCTCCATTGCTATACTCTGTACGATTGTCTTTTAATTTTTGCAATATTTAATAAAGATTTATTTTAGCGGCAATAAGCGCCTATTGTTTCATTTTGGTGGTATCTATAGTTTTGGTGTTGCCTGTAGTGATAAAGTCTTGGATTACTCATGCTCCTTATGTTGGTAGTCATATATATGACAGTGTATCTACTGTAAAACATCTGATGTCTGTATCACAGTATTTGATATACCAGTCACATATTATTGGCTGGCAAATTTTAGCCTGGGGGGCAAGCACAATGCAGCGGCCCATGAGTGTCGCGGCCATCTTTAGGCTTGAGTTTCATGTAGCACCTGATGAGTATAGCATGTGTGCGACCAAGGTACATCTGCTAACAACCCATTTCATAAAGATCACAGCTTTTTTCAGCTGTACTGGTAGAAATTAATTACAAATGGTTCACTTATTGTTAATGGCTGCACAGTTTTTGCAAAAGCATGCGGCCATTACCAAGAAACAAGCAATTTGCACTTAATATCTAATCATATAGTGGAAAAACAGTAGTTAAATGATTGGCAGTCAGCTCCTGTGCTTGGTTTGCACAGTCATGCTGAAAGAGTCCTATTAAAAGCCTAACTGTAGCTTCCAAATTAGTTTTACATGTTGGATAAACCCTTTATTTGTCCTGCTTATTCTTTTCTTTTAAACATCTTTTTATTAAGGTTTTTTTTAAAGAAGGTTAACAATTGAACAAAGAAAAGTCACATTGTTAATGAAACAAATCAAAGATAACGATATCACATAGATTATAAGAGCAGAAATTGACCAGACTGCATAAATTTCAGCCAAACATTGACACGTTTCGGAAGAGAGAAAAAATATAAGAGAGAGGTTCAATTCTTTTGAACATGTCGTAGTACAAAATTGTGGTCACATAACATGTTATCATATTCAAGAAGGTTTATTGTGATATCCTGGAAATAAAAACTTCAGAAGAGAAAAAGAAAAAAAAAAAACCTGGAGAAGGGGGGAAGGTTGAAAGGGAAGTGGGATGAACGGGGAGATGAGATGGAGGGGGGTGGGGGGACTACAAAGATATAGATGATGGGAGGGGGGGGACTACAAAGATATAGATGATGGGAGGGGGGGAGGGGGAGTTGGGATTAGAATGGGCTAGCGATCTGAGTATTTTAGGTTAGTATTGTGCGGTCTGTAATATATTTGTGCCAGGGACGCCATATCAACGAGAATTGTTTATGCCTTTTTTCATCCCAACTAGTCAATTCTTCTAGCCTGTATATTTGTTCAACCTTCATTTCCCAGAGTGAGATATTTGGGGTCTTCGCAGATTTCCATAAGGATGTCACAAGTAACTTAGCCGAGGCCAGGAGCTGTCTAAGAAGGGTTAATTTTATTTTAGGGAAGTTATCTAGGAACAGAAACAGAAGGCAGATCTCCGGCGAGCTCAAGAGTTGCAAGTTTAAAATTTTCTTAATAGTTTGAATTCTTTTTGTCCAGAAGGGCTTAATCAATGTACAGTTCCACCACATGTGGAGCATAGTGCCCACATCAGAAGAGCATCTCCAGCAGTTAGGATCAAGTCCTTTGTAACATTTCTGAAGTTTTGATGGAGTCATATACCACCTGGAGAGAACTTTATAGCCATTCTCTTGTACTCTAACACATCTAGAGGAGACTTTAGGTGCTAGTAGTAATCTTTTAATTTCAGATGGGGTGAAAGGCCTATTCAGATCCTGTTCCCACTTCATTACATATGGCAGTTTCTTAGGGGTTCTGGCTAGGCATAATTGTTTTTGTAGAGCTGATAACGTTCTTTTTTAGGGGTTTTTTGCAGCTATAAGTTTTTCAAAATCAGTCATTTCCCTAATATAATTTGGAGTTTTAAAGACTAGTTTTAAGTTAGACATAAATTTCTGGTACATAAAGGGGTGAAAAGAGATAGTATCTAGCATTTGATTGAGTTGTGCCAAGCAGGGCATGACCCCATTATCTGTAATTTTTTGGAGTGGTGTTATCAAGTTGCGAATTGAGTTGTGTATTGTGGCATTATGGGCTGGAGAAAGGAGAGAACTAGGTCTGTAACTTGTAGGAGAGGGGAGGGAAACGGGGAGCATATTTGTCTTATATGGGGATTGGACCAGATTTTAAAAGTAGTGGCGGTGAAAGGGTTTTTAATTGATGTATACCTAGTACTACTTGAGGGCGTGAGGATGAGCTGTCTAAGGGGGAATTTAAGGATTGTTTCTTCTACTTTAATCCATTGCTTCTGTGGTGGGAGCCTGATCCATCCACGACTCTTTGGAGATGAGTGGCTTGTTGAAGTATCTTTAGATCTGGCAGATCTATACCTCCTTCAGAGTGTGGGAGGGATAATATTTGTAAGGGAAGTCTGGGTTTTTGGTTGTGCCACAGAAAACGGCTGAGGAGTTTTCGTATGTCATTGAAAAAAGAATTAGGTAGGTGGATTGGAAGGGCTTGCACTAGATAAGTTATTTTTGGCCATATCATACATTTAAGGAGATTTTTCCTACCCAACCAGGAGATGTATGAGATATTCCAGTTGGGGGTAAGTTTCTGGATTTTCTGCAATAGCGGTGGGAAGTTTAACTTATAAAGTTCTTGTAGGTTTGGAGAAATCTCAACTCCCAAGAAACGTATTGATGGGGGGGACCAGGTAAAGGGGGACCCGATTGCCATTTGTGTTTTTTGTGGTTCTGGGATATTTATATTTAAGACTTGAGATTTGCTAAGATTCACCTTAAAATTTGATAGTGCACCGTATTCCTTGAGTAATGTCAGGATAACTGGGACAGATATTCTCGGGTTAGAGGTCATGATCAGTAGATCGTCTGCGTATGCTGCGATTTTATGTTCAGTACCAGCTGATTTGATGCCAACGATCCTCCCCTCCTCTCTGAGCTTTTGTAGTAAAGGTTCTAGTGTAAGAATAAAAAGGAGAGGGGAAAGCGGGCATCCCTGCCTGGTGCCGTTAGAAATATTAAAAGATGAAGACATAACATGAGAGAGGATTAGATACACTGCTCAGCAGACAGTATCACACAGGAGAAGATTAGATACACAGCTCAGCAGACAGTATCACACCGGATAGGATTAGATACACAGCTCAGCAGACAGTATCACACAGGAGAAGATTAGATACACTGCTCAGCAGACAGTATCACACCGGATAGGATTAGATACACAGCTCAGCAGACAGTATCACACCGGACAGGATTAGATACACAGCTCAGCAGACAGTATCACACAGGAGAAGATTAGATACACAGCTCAGCAGACAGTATCACACCGGATAGGATTAGATACACAGCTCAGCAGACAGTATCACACAGGAGAAGATTAGATACACAGCTCAGCAGACAGTATCACACCGGATAGGATTAGATACACAGCTCAGCAGACAGTATCACACCGGATAGGATTAGATACACAGCTCAGCAGACAGTATCACACAGGAGAAGATTAGATACACAGCTCAGCAGACAGTATCACACCGGATAGGATTAGATACACAGCTCAGCAGACAGTATCACACCGGATAGGATTAGATACACAGCTCAGCAGACAGTATCACACAGGAGAAGATTAGATACACAGCTCAGCAGACAGTATCACACCGGATAGGATTAGATACACAGCTCAGCAGACAGTATCACACAGGAGAAGATTAGATACACAGCTCTGCAGACAGTATCACACAGGAGAGGATTATATACACAGCTCAGCAGACAGTATCACACCGGATAGGATTAGATACACAGCTTAGCAGACAGTATCACACAGGATAGGATTAGATACACAGCTCAGCAGACAGTATCACACCGGATAGGATTAGATACACAGCTCAGCAGACAGTATCACACCGGATAGGATTAGATACACAGCTCAGCAGACAGTATCACACCGAATAGTATTAGATACACAGCTCAGCAGACAGTATCACACCGAATAGGATTAGATACACAGCTCAGCAGACAGTATCACACAGGAGAAGATTAGATACACGGCTCAGCAGACAGTATCACACAGGAGAGGATTAGATACACAGCTCAGCAGACAGTATCACACAGGAGAGGATTAGATACACGGCTCAGCAGACAGTATGACACAGGAGAGGATTAGATACACGGCTCAGCAGACAGTATCATACAGGGTAGGATTAGATACACAGCTCAGCAGACAGTATCACACCGGATAGGATTAGATACACAGCTCAGCAGACAGTATCACACCAAATAGGATTAGATACACAGCTCAGCAGACAGTATCACACAGAATAGGATTAGATACACAGCTCAGCAGACAGTATCACACAGGAGAAGATTAGATACACAGCTCAGCAGACAGTATCACACAGGAGAAGATTAGATACACTGCTCAGCAGACAGTATCACACAGGAGAGGATTAGATACACGGCTCAGCACACAGTATCACACAGGAGAGGATTAGAAACACTGCTCAGCAGACAGTATCACACAGGAGAGGATTAGATACAATGCTCAGTAGACAGTATCACACAGGAGAGGATTAGATACACGGCTCAGCAGACACTATCACACAGGAGAGGATTAGATACACGGCTCAGCAGACAGTATCACACAGGAGAGGATTAGATACACGGCTCAGCAGATGGTATCACACAGGAGAGGATTAGAGATACAGCTCAGCAGACAGTATCACACAGGAGAGGATTAGATACACGGCTCAGCAGACAGTATGACACAGGAGAGGATTAGATACACGGCTCAGCAGACAGTATCACACAGGAGAGGATTAGATACATAGCTCAGCAGACAGTATCACACAGGAGAGGATTAGATACACGGCTCAGCAGACAGTATGACACAGGAGAGGATTAGATACACGGCTCAGCAGACAGTATCATACAGGGTAGGATTAGATACACAGCTCAGCAGACAGTATCACACAGGAGAGGATTAGATACACGGCTCAGCAGATAGTATCACACAGGATAGGATTAGATACACAGCTCAGCAGACGGTATCACACAGGACAGGATTAGATACACAGCTCAGCAGACATTATCACACAGGAGAGGATTAGATACACAGCTCAGCAGACATTATCACACAGGAGGGGATTAGATACATAGCTCAGCAGACAGTATCACACAGGAGAAGATTAGATACACAGCATAGGATTAGATACACAGCTCAGCAGACAGTATCACACAGGAGAGGATTAGATGCACAGCTCAGCAGACAGTATCACACAGGACAGGATTAGATACATAGCTCAGCAGACGGTATCACACAGGAGAGGATTAGATACACGGCTCAGCAGACAGTATCACACAGGAGGGGATTAGATACACAGCTCAGCAGACAGTACCACACAGTATAAGATTAGATACACTGCTCAGCAGACAGTATCACACAGGAGAGGATTAGATACACAGCTCAGCAGACAGTATCAAACAGGAGGGGATTAGATACACAGCTCAGAAGACAGTATCACACAGTATAAGATTAGATACACTGCTCAGCAGATTATCACAGCATAGGATTAGATACACGGCTCAGCAGACAGTATCACACAGGAGAGGATTAGATACACAGCTCAGCAGACAGTATCACACAGTATAAGATTAGATACACTGCTCAGCAGACAGTATCACACAGGAGAGGATTAGATACACAGCTCAGCAGACAGTATCACACAGGAGAGGATTAGATACACAGCTCAGCAGACAGTATCGCACAGGAGAGGATTAGATACACAGCTCAGCAGACGGTATCGCACAGGAGAGGATTAGATACACAGCTCAGCAGACGGTATCGCACAGGAGAGGATTAGATACACGGCTCCACAGACAGTATCACACAGGAGAGGATTAGATACACAGCTCAGCAGACAGTATCACATAGGACAGGATTAGATACACAGTTCATCAGACAGTAACACACAGGAGTGGATTAGATACACGGCTCAGCAGACAGTATCACGAAAGATAGGATTAGATACACAGTTCATCAGACAGTATCACACAGGAGACGATTAGATACACAGCTCAGCAGACAGTATCACACATTACATGATTAGATACACAGCTCAGCAGACAGTATCACACAGGATGGGATTAGATACACGGCTCAGCAGACAGTATCACACAGGAGAGGATTAGATACACAGCTCAGCAGACAGTAACGCACAGGAGAGGATTAGATACACAGCTCAGCACACAGTATCACACAGGAGAGGATTAGATACACGGCTCAGCAGACAGTATCACACAGGAGAGGATTAGATACACAGCTCAGCAGACAGTATCACACAGGATAGGATTATATACACTGCTCTGCAGATAGTATCACACAGGATAGGATTAGATACACGGCTTAGCAGACAGTATCACACAGGAGAGGATTAGATACACGGCTCAGCAGACAATATCACACAGGATAGGATTAGACACACAGCTCAGCAGACAGTATCACACAGGAGAGGATACATAGCTCAGCAGACGGTATCACACAGGACAGGTTTAGATATACAGCTCAGCAGACAGTATCACACAGTAGGGGATTAGATACACAGCTCAGCAGACAGTACCACACAGTATAAGATTAGATACACTGCTCAGCAGACAGTATCACACAGGAGAGGATTAGATACACAGCTCAGCAGACAGTATCACACATGAGGGGATTAGATACACAGCTCAGCAGACAGTATCACACAGTATAAGATTAGATACACTGCTCAGCAGACTATCACACAGCATAGGATTAGATACACGGCTCAGCAGACAGTATCACACGGGAGAGGATTAGATACACAGCTCAGCAGACAGTATCACACGGGAGAGGATTAGATACACAGCTCAGGAGACAGTATCACACAGTATAAGATTAGATACACTGCTCAGCAGACAGTATCACACAGGAGAGGATTAGATACACAGCTCAGCAGACAGTATCGCACAGGAAAGGATTAGACACACTGCTCAGCAGACGGTATCGCACAGGAGAGGATTAGATACACGGCTCAGCAGACAGTATCACACAGGACAGGATTAGATACACAGCTCAGCAGACAGTATCACACAGGAAAGGATTAGATACATAGCTCAGCAGACGGTATCACACAGGAGAGGATTAGATGCACAGCTCAGCAGACAGTATCACACAGGACAGGATTAGATACATAGCTTAGCAGACGGTATCACACAGGAGAGGATTAGATGCACAGCTCAGCAGACAGTATCACACAGGACAGGATTAGATGCACAGCTCAGCAGACAGTATCACACAGGAGAGGATTAGATACACAGCTCAGCTGACAGTATCACATAGGACAGGATTAGATACACAGTTCATCAGACAGTATCACACAGGAGTGGATTAGATACACGGCTCAGCAGACAGTATCGCACAGGGCGGGATTAGAAATATGACACAGCAGACAGTATCACACAGGAGAGGATTAGATACACAGCTCAGCTGACAGTATCACATAGGACAGGATTAGATACACAGTTCATCAGACAGTATCACACAGGAGAGGATTAGATACACAGCTCAGCAGACAGTAACGCACAGGAGAGGATTAGATACACAGCTCAGCACACAGTATCACACGGGAGAGGATTAGATACACAGCTCAGCAGACAGTATCACACAGGAGAGGATTAGATACACAGCTCAGCAGACAGTATCACACAGGATAGGATTAGATACACTGCTCAGCAGATGGTATTACACAGGATAGGATTAGATACACAGCTCAGCTGACAGTATCACACAGGATAGGATTAGATACACGGCTCAGCAGACATTATCACACAGGAGATGATTAGATACACAGCATAGGATTAGATACACAGCTCAGCAGACAGTATCACACAGCATAGGATTAGATACACTTCTCAGCAGACAGAATCACACAGGAGGGGATTAGATACACAGCTCAGCAGACAGTATCACAGGATAAGATTAGATACACTGCTCAGCAGACGGTATCACACAGGACAGGATTAGATGCATAGCTCAGCAGACGGTATCACACAGGACAAGATTAGATACACAGCTCAGCAGACAGTATCACAAAGGAGAGGATTAGATAAACAGCTCAGCAGACAGTATCACACAGGAGAGGATTAGATACACAGCTCAGCAGACAGTATCACACAGGAGAGGATTAGATACACAGTTCATCAGACAGTATCACACAGGAGTGGATTAGATACACGGCTCAGCAGACAGTATCGCACAGGGCGGGATTAGATACACGACTCAGCAGATGGTATCACACAAGATAGGATTAGATACACAGTTCATCAGACAGTATCACACAGGATAGGATAAGATACACATCTCAGCACACAGTATCACACAGGAGAGGATTAGATACACGGCTCAGCACACAGTATCACACAGGAGAGGATTAGATACACAGCTCAGCAGACAGTATCACACAGGAGAGGATTAGATACACAGCTCAGCTGACAGTATCACACAGGAGAGGATTAGATACACAGCTCAGCAGACAGTATCACACAGGAGAGGATTAGATACACAGCTCAGCAGACAGTATCACACAAGAGAGGATTAGATACACAGCTCAGCAGACAGTATCACACAGGAGAGGATTAGATACACAGCTCAGCTGACAGTATCACACAGGAGAGGATTAGATACACAGCTCAGCAGACAGTATCACACAGGAGAGGATTAGATACACTGCTCAGCAGACAGTATCACACAGGAGAGGATTAGAAACACAGTTCATCAGACAGTATCACACAGGAGAGGATTAGATACACAGCTCAGCAGACAGTATCACACAGCATAGGATTAGATACACAGCTCAGCAGACTGTATCACACGGGTGGATTAGATACACGGCTCAGCAGACAGTATCGCACAGGGCGGGATTAGATACACGGCTCCGCAGACAGTATCACACAGGAGAGGATTAGATACACAGCTCATCAGACAGTATCACACAGAGGATTACATACACAGCTCAGCACACAGTATCACACAGGAAAGGATTAGATACACAGCTCAGCAGAGAGTATCGCACAGGAGAGGATTAGATACACAGCTCAGCAGCCGGTATCACACAGGAGAGGATTAGATACACTGCTCAGCAGACGGTATCACACAGGAGAGGATTAGATACACGGTTGAGCAGACAGTATCACACAGGAGAGGATTAGATACACGGCTCAGCAGACAGTATCACACAGGGTAGGATTAGAGATACAGCTCAGCAGACAGTATCACACAGCATAGGATTAGATACACAGCACAGCAGTCAGTATCACACAGGAGAGGATTTGATACACAGCTCAGCAGACAGTATCACACAGGAGAGGATTAGATACACGGATCAGCAGATGGTATCAAACAGGATGGATTTAGATACACTGCTCAGCAGACAGTATCACACAGGACAGGATTAGATACACAGCTCAGCTGACAATATCACACAGGAGAGGATTAGATACACAGCTCACCTGACAGTATCACACAGTAGAGGATTATATACATGGCTCAGCAGACAGTATCACACAGGATAGGCTTAGATACACAGCTCAGCAGGCAGTATCACACAGGAAAGGATTAGATACACAGCTCAGCAAACAGTATCACACAGAAGAGGATTAGATACATAGCTCAGCAGACAGTATCACACAGGAGAGGATTAGATACACAGCTCAGCAGACAGTATCACACAGGAGAGGATTAGATACACAGCTCAGCAGATAGTATCACACAGGATAGGATTAGATATACAGCTGAGCAGACAGTATCACACAGGAGTGGATTAGATACACAGCTCAGCAGACAGTATCACACAGGATAGGATTAGATACACAGCTCAGCAGATGGTATCACACAGGATAGGATTAGATACACTGCTCAGTAGGCAGTATCACACAGGAGAGGATTAGATACACAGCTCAGCAGACAGTATCACACAGGATAGGATTAGATGTACAGCTCAGCAGATGGTATCACACAGGATAGGATTAGATACACTGCTCAGTAGGCAGTATCACACAGGAGAGGATTAGATACACGGCTCAGCAGACAGTATCACACAGGAGTGGATTAGATACACGGCTCAGCAGACAGTATCGCACAGGGCGGGAATAGATACACGACTCAGCAGACAGTATCACACAGGATAGGATTAGATACACAGCTCAGTAGGCAGTATGACACAGGAGAGGATTAGATACACAGCTCAGCTGACAGTATCACACAGGAGAGGATTAGATACACAGCTCATCAGACAGTATGACACAGGAGAGGATTAGATACACAGCTCAGCTGACAGTATCACACAGGAGTGGATTAGATACACGGCTCAGCAGACATTATCACACAGGAGAGGATTAGATACACAGCTCAGCAGACAGTATCACACAGGAGAGGATTAGATACACAGCTCAGCTGACAGTATCACACAGGAGTGGATTAGATACACAGCTCATCAGACAGTATGACACAGGAGAGGATTAGATACACAGCTCAGCTGACAGTATCACACAGGAGTGGATTAGATACACGGCTCAGCAGACATTATCACACAGGAGAGGATTAGATACACAGCTCAGCAGACATTATCACACAGGAGTGGATTAGATACACAGCTCATCAGACAGTATGACACAGGAGAGGATTAGATACACAGCTCAGCTGACAGTATCACACAGGAGTGGATTAGATACACGGCTCAGCAGACATTATCACACAGGAGTGGATTAGATACACGGCTCAGCAGACATTATCACACAGGAGGGGATTAGATACACAGCTCAGCAGACAGTATCACACAGGAGATGATTAGATACACAGCTCAGCTGACAGTATCACACAGGAGTGGATTAGATACACGGCTCAGCAGACATTATCACACAGGAGAGGATTAGATACACAGCTCAGCAGACAGTATCACACAGGAGAGGATTAGATACACAGCTCAGCAGACAGAATCACACAGGAGTGGATTAGATACACAGCTCAGCAGACATTATCACACAGGAGAGGATTAGATACACAGCTCAGCAGACAGTATCACACAGGAGAGGATTAGACACACATCTCAGCAGACAGTATCACACAGCATAGGATTAGATACACGGTTCAGCAGACAGTATCACACAGGAGGGGATTAGATACACAGCTCAGCAGACAGTATCACACAGGAGGGGATTAGATACACAGCTCAGCAGACAGTATCACACAGGATAAGATTAGATACACTGCTCTGCGGATAGTATCACACAGGATAGGATTAGATGCACAGCTCAGCAGACAGTATCACACAGGATTAGATACATAGCTCAGCAGACAGTATCACACAGGAGAGGATTAGATACACAGCTCAGCAGACAGTATCACACAGGAGAGGATGAGATACACAGCATAGGTTTAGATACACAGCTCAGCAGACAGTATCACACAGCATAGGATTAGATACACGGCTCAACAGACAGTATCACACAGGAGGGGATTAGATACACAGCTCAGCAGACAGTATCACACAGGATAAGATTAGATACGCAGCTCAGCAGATGGTATTACACAGGAGAGGATTAGATGCACAGCTCAGCAGACAGTATCACACAGGAGAGGATTAGATACACGGCTCATCAGACAGTATCACACAGGAGGGGATTAGATACACAGCTGAGGAGACAGTATCACACAGGAGAGGATTAGATACACTGCTCAGCATACAGTATCACACAGCATAGGATTAGATACACAACTCAGAAGGCAGTATCACACAGTATAAGATTAGATACACAGCTCAGCAGACAGTATCACACAGCATAGGATTAGATACACGGCTCAGCAGACAGTATCACACAGGACAGGATTAGATACACAGCTCAGCAGACAGTATCACACAGGAGAGGATTAGATACACAGCTCAGCAGACAGTATCACACAGCGTAGGATTAGATACACAGCTCAGCAGACAGTATCACACAGGAGAGGATTAGATACACAGATCAGCAGACAGTATCACACAGCATAGGATTAGATACACAGCTCAGCAGACAGTATCACACAGGAGTGGATTAGATACACGGCTCAGCAGACAGTATCGCACAGGGCGGGATTAGATACACGGTTCATCAGACAGTATCACACAGGAGAGTATTAGATACACTGCTCAGCAGACAGTATCACACAGGAGAGTATTAGATACACAGCTCAGCAGACAGTATCACACAGGAGAGGATGAGATACACAGCATAGGTTTAGATACACAGCTCAGCAGGCAGTATCACACAGCATAGGATTAGATACACGGCTCAACAGACAGTATCACACAGGAGGGGATTAGATACACAGCTCAGCAGACAGTATCACACAGGAGGGGATTAGATACACAGCTCAGCAGACAGTATCACACAGGATAAGATTAGATACACATTACAGCAGACAGTATTACACAGGAGAGGATTAGATGCACAGCTCAGCAGACAGTATCACACAGGACAGGATTAGATACAGAGTTCATCAGACAGTATCACACAGGAGAGGATTAGATACGCAGCTCAGCAGACAGTATCATACAGGAGAGGATTAGATACACGGCTCAGCAGACAGTATCTCACAGGAGAGGATTAGATACACAGCTCAGCAGACAGTATCTCACAGGAGAGGATTAGATACATGGCTCAGCAGACAGTATCACACAGCATAGGATTAGATACACGGCTCAGCAGACAGTATCACACAGGAGGGGATTAGATACACAGCTGAGGAGACAGTATCACACAGCATAGGATTAGATACACAGTTCAGCAGGCAGTATCACACAGGAGTGGATTAGATACACGGCTCAGCAGACAGTATCACACAGCATATGATTAGATACACAGCTCAGCAGACAGTATCACACAGCATAGGATTAGATACACAGCTCAGCAGACAGTATCGCACAGCATAGGATTAGATACACGGCTCAGCAGACAGTATCACACAGGACAGGATTAGATACACAGCTCAGCAGACAGTATCACACAGGAGAGGATTAGATACACAGTTCAGCAGACAGTATCACACAGCATAGGATTAGATACACGGCTCAGCAGACAGTATCACAGAGGACAGGATTAGATACACAGCTCAGCAGACAGTATCACACAGGAGAGGATTAGATACACAGATCAGCAGACAGTATCACACAGCGTAGGATTAGATACACAGCTCAGCAGACAGTATCACACAGGAGAGGATTAGATACACAGATCAGCAGACAGTATCACACAGCATAGGATTAGATACACAGCTCAGCAGACAGTATCACACAGGAGTGGATTAGATACACGGCTGAGCAGACAGTATCACACAGGATAGTATTAGATACACTGCTCAGCAGACAGTATCACACAGGAGTGGATTAGATACACGGCTGAGCAGACAGTATCACACAGGATAGGATTAGATACACAGCTCAGCAGACGGTATCACACAGGAGAGGATTAGATACACAGCTCAGCAGACGGTATCACACAGGAGAGGATTAGATACACGGCTCAGCAGACAGTGTCACACAGGGTAGGATTAGAGATACACGGATCAGCAGACAGTATCACACAGGATAGGATTAGATACACGGCTCAGCAGACAGTATCACACAGGAGAGGATTAGATACACAGCTCAGCAGACAGTATCACACAGGGGATGATTAGATACACTGCTCAGCAGACAGTATCACACAGGACAGGATTAGATACACAGCTCAGCAGACAGTATCACTGTACAGGATTAGATACACAGCTCACCAGACAGTATCACACAGGATAGGATTAGATGCACAGCTCAGCAGACAGTATCACACAGGACAGGATTAGATACACAGCTCAGCAGACAGTATCACACAGGATAGGATTAGATACACTGCTCAGCAGACAGTATCACTGTACAGGATTAGATACACAGCTCACCAGACAGTATCACACAGCATAGGATTAGATACACAGGTCAACAAACAGTATCACACAGGATAGGATTAGATACACTGCTCAGCAGATGGTATCACACAGGATAGGATTAGATACACAGCTCAGCAGACAGTATCACACAGGATAGGATTAGATACACGGCTCAGCAGACAGTATCACAGGAGGGGATTAGATACACGGCTCAGTAGACAGTATCACACAGGAGAGGATTAGATACACATCATAGGATTAGATACACAGCTCAGCAGACAGTATCACACAGGAGGGGATTAGATACACAGCTCAGCAGACAGTATCACACAGGATAAGATTAGATACACTGCTCAGCAGACAGTATCACACGGGAGAGGATTAGATACACGGCTCAACACACAGTATTACACAGAGGATTAGATACACAGCTCAGCAGACAGTATCACACAGGAGTGGATTAGATACACTGCTCAGCAGACAGTATCGCACAGGGCGGGATTAGATACACGGCTCAGCAGACAGTATCACACAGGATAGGATTAGATACACAGTTCATCAGACAGTATCACACAGGAGACGATTAGATACACAGCTCAGCAGACAGTATCACACATTAGAGGATTAGATACACAGCTCAGCAGACAGTATCACACAGGAGAGGATTAGATACACAGCTCAGCAGACAGTATCACACAGGATGGCATTAGATACACAGCTCAGCACACAGTTTCACCAGGAGAGGATTAGATACACGGCTCAGCAGACAGTATCGCACAGGAGAGGATTAGATACACTGCTCAGCAGACAGTATCACACAGGAGAGGATTAGAAACACAGCTCAGCAGACAGTATCACACAGGAGTGGATTAGATACACGGCTCAGCAGACAGTATCGCACAGGGCGGGATTAGATACATGGCTCAGCAAACAGTATCACACAGGATAGGATTAGATACACAGTTCACCATCACTGCGTCATAATAGCACTGCAGTATGTGGTAAGGGACTACAACTCCCAGCAAGTGACAGCGCAGGCACCGATCATGTAACTAAACCATCTCTGCGTCATAATAGCACTGCAGTATGTGGTGAGGGACTACAACTCCCAGCAAGTGACAGCGCAGGCACCGATCATGTAACTAAACCATCACTGCGTCATAATAGCACTGCAGTATGTGGTGAGGGACTACAACTCCCAGCAAGTGACAACGCAGGCACTGGTCATGTAACTAAACCATCACTGCGTTATAATAGCACTGCAGTATGTGGTGAGGGACTACAACTCCCAGCAAGTGACAGCGCAGGCACCGATCATGTAACTAAACCATTACTGCGTCATAATAGCACTGCAGTATGTGGTGAGGGACTACAGCTCCCAGCAAGTTTATTTCTTTTTATTTTACACGCTGCTGTTTTCCACAGTGAATTACCAGAAAGATCTGCACCAAAATCATGAAGTGCAAATTTGCTGTTGTGGATTTTCTTGCGGATTTTTGCTAATTTGCTCTGATTTTCTATGGAAATCCTCCAGGAACAATCTGCCACATTTGAACAGATCTTCAGGCCTCATTCAGACATCTGTAGTTTTCTGGTACATTAAAAAAAAAGCCAAAAAAAACAAAACTGATTTTCATCAAAGGGATCGATCCGAATTGTATCAATGTTTGTTACTATATGCAAATAAAAAAATATATATATATATATGGATATGTGAGCTGCCCCATAGATGATAAAGGTGCGTATTATGTCTGTCAATAACATGGATGTAAAAAAACAGACGTCTGAATGAGACGTTCACCCCACAAGATCATCTAGCAATAGTGCAGCTCTGACCTGACACATAGCATTCACAGAAAGGCTCCTGATCAGCACATATGATGTCTGTGATCTATAAAGAGTCCTCCACATTGTACCCACTACATATACATTCACAATAAAGCTGCCCCCGTAACATCAACTGCCCCACACCTACCACATATAGCCAGGTCCCCGCTCCCCCACACACAGTATATAGACAAGGTCCCCGCTCCCCCACACACAGTATATAGCCAGGTCCCCGCTCCCCCACACAAAGTATATAGCCAAGGTCCCCGCACCCCCACACAAAGTATATAGCCAGGTCCCCGCTCCCCCACACAAAGTATATAGCCAAGATCCCCGCTCCCCCACACACAGTATATAGCCAGGTCCCTGCTCCCCCACACACAGTATATAGCCAGGTCCCCGCTCCCCCACACACACTATATAGCCAAGGTCCCCTCCTCCATGTATAGCATATTTATCCAGGTCCCCGCTCCCCCACACAAAGTATATAGCCAAGGTCCCCGCTCCCCCACACACAGTATATAGCCAGGTCCCCGCTCCCCCACATATAGCAAAGAGAACCAAGTCCAGCACCCCCTCCCCCACACACAGCATACGGTATATAGACAAGTCCCCCACACACAGCTTACGGTATATAGACAAGTCCCCCCACACAGCATACGGTATATAGACAAGTCCCCCACACACAGCATACGGTATATAGACAAGTCCCCCACACACAGCATACAGTATATAGACAAGTACCCCACACAGCATACGGTATATAGACAAGTCCCCACACACAGCATACGGTATATAGACAAGTCCCCACACACAGCATACGGTATATAGACAAGTCCCCCACACACAGCATACGGTATATAGACAAGTCCCCACACACAGCATACGGTATATAGACAAGTCCCCCACACACAGCATACGGTATATAGACAAGTCCCCCACACACAGCCCACAGTATATAGACAAGTCCCCCACACAGCATACGGTATATAGACAAGTCCCCCATACACAGCATACAGTATATAGACATGTCCCCCACACACAGCATACGGTATATAGACAAGTCCCCCACACACAGCATACAGTATATAGACAAGTCCCCACACACAGCATACAGTATATAGACAAGTCCCCCACACACAGCATACGGTATATAGACAAGCCCCCCACACAGCATACGGTATATAGACAAGTTCCCCACACACAGCATACGGTATATAGACAAGTCCCCCCCACACAGCATACAGTATATAGACAAGTCCCCCCACACAGCGTACAGTATATAGACAAGTCCCCCACACACAGCATACAGTATATAGACAAGTCCCCCCCACACAGCATACGGTATATAGACAAGTCCCCCCCACACACAGCATACAGTATACAGACAAGTCCCCCCCACACAGCATACGGTATATAGACAAGTCCCCCACACACAGAATACAGTATATAGACAAGCCCCCACACACAGCATACGGTATATAGACAAGTCCCCCATACACAGCATACGGTATATAGACAAGTCCCCCACACACAGCATACGGTATATAGACAAGTCCCCCACACACAGCATACGGTATATAGACAAGTCCCCCACACACAGCATACAGTATATAGACAAGTCCCCCCACACACAGCATACAGTATATAGACAAGTCCCCCATACACAGCATACGGTATATAGACAAGTCCCCCCACACAGCATACAGTATATAGACAAGTCCCCCCCACACAGCATACGGTATATAGACAAGTCCCCCACACACAGCATACAGTATATAGACAAGTCCCCCACACACAGCTTACGGTATATAGACAAGTCCCCCCCACACAGCATACGGTATATAGACAAGTCCCCCACACACAGCATACAGTATATAGACAAGTCCCCCACACACAGCTTACGGTATATAGACAAGTCCCCCCCACACAGCATACAGTATATAGACAAGTCCCCCCCACACAGCATACGGTATATAGACAAGTCCCCCACACACAGCATACAGTATATAGACAAGTCCCCCACACACAGCTTACGGTATATAGACAAGTCCCCCCACACAGCATACAGTATATAGACAAGTCCCCCCACACAGCATACAGTATATAGACATGTCCCCCCACACAGCATACGGTATATAGACAAGTCCCCCACACACAGCATACAGTATATAGACAAGTCCCCCACACACAGCTTACGGTATATAGACAAGTCCCCCCCACACAGCATACGGTATATAGACAAGTCCCCCACACACAGCATACAGTATATAGACAAGTCCCCCACACACAGCTTACGGTATATAGACAAGTCCCCCCCACACAGCATACAGTATATAGACAAGTCCCCCCCACACAGCATACGGTATATAGACAAGTCCCCCACACACAGCATACAGTATATAGACAAGTCCCCCACACACAGCTTACGGTATATAGACAAGTCCCCCCCACACAGCATACAGTATATAGACAAGTCCCCCCCACACAGCATACGGTATATAGACAAGTCCCCCACACACAGCATACAGTATATAGACAAGTCCCCCACACACAGCATACAGTATATAGACAAGTCCCCCACACACAGCTTACGGTATATAGACAAGTCCCCCACACACAGCATACGGTATATAGACAAGTCCCCCACACACAGCATACAGTATATAGACAAGTCCCCCACACACAGCTTACGGTATATAGACAAGTCCCCCCCACACAGCATACAGTATATAGACAAGTCCCCCACACACAGCATACGGTATATAGACAAGTCCCCCCCATACGGTATATAGACAAGTCCCCCACACACAGCATACGGTATATAGACAAGTCCCCCCACACAGCATACAGTCTATAGACAAGTCCCCCACACACAGCATACAGTATATAGACAAGTCCCCCACACACAGCATACGGTATATAGACAAGTCCCCCCCACACACAGCATACAGTATATAGACAAGTCCCCCCCACACAGCATACGGTATATAGACAAGTCCCCCCACACAGCATACAGTATATAGACAAGTCCCCCCCACACAGCATACGGTATATAGACAAGTCCCCCCCACACACAGCATACAGTATACAGACAAGTCCCCCCCACACAGCATACGGTATATAGACAAGTCCCCCACACACAGAATACAGTATATAGACAAGCCCCCACACACAGCATACGGTATATAGACAAGTCCCCCATACACAGCATACGGTATATAGACAAGTCCCCCACACACAGCATACGGTATATAGACAAGTCCCCCACACACAGCATACGGTATATAGACAAGTCCCCCACACACAGCATACAGTATATAGACAAGTCCCCCCACACACAGCATACAGTATATAGACAAGTCCCCCATACACAGCATACGGTATATAGACAAGTCCCCCCACACAGCATACAGTATATAGACAAGTCCCCCCCACACAGCATACGGTATATAGACAAGTCCCCCACACACAGCATACAGTATATAGACAAGTCCCCCACACACAGCTTACGGTATATAGACAAGTCCCCCCCACACAGCATACGGTATATAGACAAGTCCCCCACACACAGCATACAGTATATAGACAAGTCCCCCACACACAGCTTACGGTATATAGACAAGTCCCCCCCACACAGCATACAGTATATAGACAAGTCCCCCCCACACAGCATACGGTATATAGACAAGTCCCCCACACACAGCATACAGTATATAGACAAGTCCCCCACACACAGCTTACGGTATATAGACAAGTCCCCCCACACAGCATACAGTATATAGACAAGTCCCCCCACACAGCATACAGTATATAGACAAGTCCCCCCACACAGCATACGGTATATAGACAAGTCCCCCACACACAGCATACAGTATATAGACAAGTCCCCCACACACAGCTTACGGTATATAGACAAGTCCCCCCCACACAGCATACGGTATATAGACAAGTCCCCCACACACAGCATACAGTATATAGACAAGTCCCCCACACACAGCTTACGGTATATAGACAAGTCCCCCCCACACAGCATACAGTATATAGACAAGTCCCCCCCACACAGCATACGGTATATAGACAAGTCCCCCACACACAGCATACAGTATATAGACAAGTCCCCCACACACAGCATACAGTATATAGACAAGTCCCCCACACACAGCTTACGGTATATAGACAAGTCCCCCACACACAGCATACGGTATATAGACAAGTCCCCCACACACAGCATACAGTATATAGACAAGTCCCCCACACACAGCTTACGGTATATAGACAAGTCCCCCCCACACAGCATACAGTATATAGACAAGTCCCCCACACACAGCATACGGTATATAGACAAGTCCCCCCCATACGGTATATAGACAAGTCCCCCACACACAGCATACGGTATATAGACAAGTCCCCCCACACAGCATACAGTCTATAGACAAGTCCCCCACACACAGCATACAGTATATAGACAAGTCCCCCACACACAGCATACGGTATATAGACAAGTCCCCCCCACACACAGCATACAGTATATAGACAAGTCCCCCCCACACAGCATACGGTATATAGACAAGTCCCCCCACACAGCATACGGTATATAGACAAGTCCCCCCACACAGCATACAGTATATAGACAAGTCCCTCCCACACAGCATACGGTATATAGACAAGTCCCCCACACACAGCATACGGTATATAGACAAGTCCCCCCCACACACAGCATACAGTATATAGACAAGTCCCCCACACACAGCTTACGGTATATAGACAAGTCCCCCCCACACAGCATACAGTATATAGACATGTCCCCCACACACAGCATACGGTATATAGACAAGTCCCCCCCATACGGTATATAGACAAGTCCCCCACACACAGCATACGGTATATAGACAAGTCCCCCCACACAGCATACGGTATATAGACAAGTCCTCCCCACACACAGCATACAGTATATAGACAAGTCCCCCCCACACAGCATACGGTATATAGACAAGTCCCCCCACACAGCATACAGTATATAGACAAGTCCCCCACACACAGCATACAGTATATAGACAAGTCCCCCACACAGCATACGGTATATAGACAAGTCCCCTACACACAGCATATGGTATATAGACAAGTCCCCCCCACACAGCATACAGTATATAGACAAGTCCCCCACACACAGCATACGGTATATAGACTAGTCCCCCCCATACGGTATATAGACAAGTCCCCCACACACAGCATACGGTATATAGACAAGTCCCCCCACACAGCATACGGTATATAGACAAGTCCCCCCCACACACAGCATACAGTATATAGACAAGTCCCCCCCACACAGCATACGGTATATAGACAAGTCCCCCCACACAGCATACAGTATATAGACAAGTCCCCCACACACAGCATACAGTATATAGACAAGTCCCCCACACACAGCATATGGTATATAGACAAGTCCCCCCACACAGCATACGGTATATAGACAAGTCCCCCCCACACACAGCATACAGTATATAGACAAGTCCCCCACACACAGCATACGGTATATAGACAAGTCCCCCACACAGCATACGGTATATAGACAAGTCCCCCCCACACAGCATACAGTATATAGACAAGTCCACCACACACAGCATACGGTATATAGACAAGTCCCCCATACACAGCATACGGTATATAGACAAGTCCCCCACACACAGCATACAGTATATAGACAAGTCCCCCCCACACAGCATACGGTATATAGACAAGTCCCCCCCACACAGCATACAGTATATAGACAAGTCCCCCCACACAGCATACGGTATATAGACAAGTCCCCCCCACACACAGCATACGGTATATAGACAAGTACCCCCCACACAGCATACGGTATATAGACAAGTCCCCCCCCCACAGAATACAGTATATAGACAAGTCCTCCACATAGCATACGGTATATAGACAAGTCCCCCACACACAGCATACAGTATATAGACAAGTCCCCCACACAGCATACGGTATATAGACAAGTCCCCCACACACAGCATACGGTATATAGACAAGTCCCCCACACACAGCATACGGTATATAGACAAGTCCCCCACACATAGCATACAGTATATAGACAAGTCCCCCACACACAGCATACGGTATATAGACAAGTCCCCCACACACATCATACGGTATATAGACAAGTCCCCCACACACAGCATACGGTATATAGACAAGTCCCCCCCACACATCATACGGTATATAGACAAGTCCCCCCAACACAGCATACGGTATATAGACAAGTCCCCCACACACAGCATACGGTATATAGACAAGTGCCCCACACACAGCATACTGTATATAGACAAGTCCCCCACACACAGCATACGGTATATAGACAAGTCCCCCCACACAGCATACGGTATATAGACAAGTTCCCCACACACAGCATACAGTATATAGACAAGTCCCCCCCACAGCATACGGTATATAGACAAGTCCCCCACACACAGCATACAGTATATAGACAAGTCCCCCACACACAGCATACGGTATATAGACAAGTCCCCCACACACAGTATACGGTATATAGACAAGTTCCCCACACACAGCATACAGTATATAGACAAGTCCCCCATACACAGCATACAGTATATAGACAAGTCCCCCACACACAGCATACGGTATATAGACAAGTCCCCCGCACACAGCATACGGTATATAGACAAGTCCCCCCCACACAGCATACGGTATATAGACAAGTTCCCCACACACAGCATACGGTATATAGACAAGTCCCCCACACACAGCATACGGTATATAGACAAGTTCCCCACACACAGCATACAGTATATAGACAAGTCCCCCCCACAGCATACGGTATATAGACAAGTCCCCCACACACAGCATACAGTATATAGACAAGTCCCCCACACACAGCATACAGTATATAGACAAGTCCCCCACACACAACATACGGTATATAGACAAGTCCCCCACACACAGCATACAGTATATAGATAAGTCCCCCACACACAGCATACGGTATATAGACAAGTCCCCCACACACAGCATATGGTATATAGACAAGTCCCCCCCACACAGCATACGGTATATAGACAAGTCCCCCACACACAGCATACAGTATATAGACAAGTCCCCCACACACAGCTTACGGTATATAGACAAGTCCCCCACACACAGCATACGGTATATAGACAAGTCCCCCACACACAGCATACAGTATATAGACAAGTCCCCCACACACAGCTTACGGTATATAGACAAGTCCCCCCCACACAGCATACGGTATATAGACAAGTCCCCCACACATAGCATACAGTATATAGACAAGTCCCCCACACACAGCATACGGTATATAGACAAGTCCCCCACACACATCATACGGTATATAGACAAGTCCCCCACACACAGCATACGGTATATAGACAAGTCCCCCCCACACATCATACGGTATATAGACAAGTCCCCCCAACACAGCATACGGTATATAGACAAGTCCCCCACACACAGCATACGGTATATAGACAAGTGCCCCACACACAGCATACTGTATATAGACAAGTCCCCCACACACAGCATACGGTATATAGACAAGTCCCCCCACACAGCATACGGTATATAGACAAGTTCCCCACACACAGCATACAGTATATAGACAAGTCCCCCCCACAGCATACGGTATATAGACAAGTCCCCCACACACAGCATACAGTATATAGACAAGTCCCCCACACACAGCATACGGTATATAGACAAGTCCCCCACACACAGTATACGGTATATAGACAAGTTCCCCACACACAGCATACAGTATATAGACAAGTCCCCCATACACAGCATACAGTATATAGACAAGTCCCCCACACACAGCATACGGTATATAGACAAGTCCCCCGCACACAGCATACGGTATATAGACAAGTCCCCCCCACACAGCATACGGTATATAGACAAGTTCCCCACACACAGCATACGGTATATAGACAAGTCCCCCACACACAGCATACGGTATATAGACAAGTTCCCCACACACAGCATACAGTATATAGACAAGTCCCCCCCACAGCATACGGTATATAGACAAGTCCCCCACACACAGCATACAGTATATAGACAAGTCCCCCACACACAGCATATAGTATATAGACAAGTCCCCCACACACAGCATACGGTATATAGACAAGTCCCCCACACACAGCATACAGTATATAGATAAGTCCCCCACACACAGCATACGGTATATAGACAAGTCCCCCACACACAGCATATGGTATATAGACAAGTCCCCCCCACACACAGCATACGGTATATAGACAAGTCAAACCACACACCCCCATACACACAGCATACGATGTATAGACAAGTGCATAGCTGTGCTAGGGTAGGAGTGGGAGGAGCCTTCCTTCTCTTGTCAGTGCTGGCCCTGCAGTGGGGCCCACCGGGGAATTCCCCAGCAGGCCAGTCCGAGCCTGGTCACATGCTGACTAGAGTCTCAGACACCTCTCTGAGTAGCCCACTGATAGAAGTGGATGAGAATCTAGTCGGCATTTGACCTCAACTATTACATCATAACACCGGCTTTATCTTTTTAAAGCTTTGTAACCTTTACTCACTTTATGAATCAGCCACAGATAAAACTCAATAAGGATGGGTTGCTACTGTGTGCAATTTGCCAGCCAGCCCAGAACAGCGGTGACCTGAGCCGACAGCAGCGACTTGAGTAGACTGTGGCCACCTGAGCCAACAGCGGCATTTAAATTGAGCTATCGCCAGGAAATGGATGACAATGGCAGTCAGGGGAATGGTGAAGGCCTGCATGGCTGCCATCTTGGTACTCCTGTGAAGTTCATCCACAGTCTGAACTTAATCTTATAAACTGTATACTGCATTACTAGAGGATTACTGTATATAGAATAAGCAGTCAAGAGATTGCAGGTTCAAGTGCCCTAAGGGGACATAAAAAAAGAAAGTAAAAATGGAAAAAAAAGAAAAAGTTTTATAAAGGAAAAAAAATAAACAAAAATGTTAAATCACCCCTTTTTTCCGAGGTAAAAAAAAAGAAATTAAAAATGAAACATTTTATATTGTCGTGTCTGTAAAAGTCCGACCTATCAAAGCCCAAATTATTTAAACCGCACGTTAAATAGCGGAAAAATAAATTAAGAAGCCAGAATTGCCGTATTATGGTGTCACCAAACAGTAATTAATAACCCGGTATTGTGTCACCATTTTGTGAGACCCTGCATTTGTTCCATGCTTCTGCTGATGAATCTGGGCGAGGTTCGCTTTCTGCTCGCCGACCTGCGGGGGTTATTGATGCCATTCTCTGCCGTCTACAAACTTTTCATCTCTTTTTGATGCATTTTTTGGGAGGTAAAATTACCCAAAAAGAAAAAAAAATTGGGTGTTTAGATTATCTTTGCTGTTGGGCATTTGCTGTAGGGGTTAATATATTTATGATTTGATAGATCGGACTTTTTGTCAGTGTGTCAATACTAAATAAATAAATATATATATATAATCTTTTAGTCTTGCTTTGTATTGACAAATGGAGGTAGGAAATTTCAAAGGATTTTTTTATATATATGAATTTCAATTTTAATACTTTTCTATCACATTATTTTTTGGTCCCATTGGGCAACTTGAACCAAAAATCCACAACTCATTGGAATTGCGACACTTAAATTCTGCGGATGTCGGGAAGGGGATAAAGAGAATAAAGTAACTTTGCAGAATGCTTCCGTTTTGTGTACACAGCTCCTGTGCTGACTTAGTGTTCTCTTTGGTTACACCACACACCCATTCTGTGTCCGGCCCCCACAGATCGCCATCTCCATATATATGGGGGGATTTCCTCATGTGACGGCCCCTTTGCCGATGTATACAGATCACATGTGGCTTCACCTTCAGCTTTGATCTCCGCAGTCTTCAGTTCCGGATCCTCCAGGATGAGGGATAAATCTTTCTTGCTCTTCATTCCCCTCCGTGGCTGATACAGCAGCTCCACCGCGCCGACGTTCCCCTCATAGGGAGGAATCGCTCCGCAAAGACTGTTCTCAGCCACAGGACGATCCGCCGGATACAGGAGGAAAGTTCTCCTCTCCGCAATGAAGGATTATTCAACTTTTCTGCCATTTGTAAGATCTCTGCTTGTTGTCTGAGAATATAATCATTCTTGTTAATATCCAGAACCTGAAAAAAATCTAATCCTGACAGCAGCGGAGCATTTATTACAATGGTATTCAGTCTAGACATCCCCCTCCTGTCCTGACCGTTTGCTACAATGTATCAGTGCAGGGAAAAAGTATCAGTTCGGACTTGGTTTCCCTTACAGAGGATTGTCCAGGCCAGACACCATTGTACCGAGTGGCGTCCCGCCAATGGCGGCAGGCCACGCGACTGCTATGGGGCCCGTGAGCTGGGGGGGCCCCATAGCAGTCGCCTGCACTGTGTACCCCCGCATCGGGTCCCCCTCCTGCACCCAGGCAAGCGGCGGGGCCCTGAGCAGGCGGGGGGCTTACTCGCCGTCGGGCATCCCGCGCACTATGGGCCCCCCCGTCTGCTCAGGGCCCCGGCCGTCACAATAATTACCTCTTCATGTGCCCTAGACACTAGAATGTATGGGATCCTTCCAGGTGTGATGTCATTTCCGGGGGCGTGTTCTAGTTCAGCACCAGACGCCAGAGTCTCATGCAGAGACAGAGCTGCCGGTGAAGCTGCAGGAGGAGGTCAGTATCCTAAGCTGAGAAACAGGAGATTGTTCTATTAATTGCTGGTCTGATGTCTTTTCTTCTTGTTGTTTTTGGGGTGAGGGGGCTTGATACTTGCGAGTGAGGGATTTGGGGGGGTTAATGCTGGAGGGCAGTCTGGTGGGGTTAATTAATGCTTGTGGAGATCTTAGGGGGCTCTGGGGAATAATGCAGGGATAATGCGTGCTTGTGGGGGCCCTAAGGGGATGCTACGGGGTTGTGAGGGCTCTGGGGGGGATGCTGCGGGCTTAGGGGGGCCCTAAGGGGGATTCTGCGGTCTTGTGGGGGCTCTGGGGGGGATGCTGCGAGCTTGTGGGGGCTCTGGGGGGGTGAATGCTGTGGGCTTGTGGGGCCCTGGGGGGGATGCTGCGGGCTTGTGGGGCCCTGGGGGGATGCTGTGGGCTTGTGGGTGCTCTGGGGGGGATGCTGCAGGCTTGTGGGGCCCTGGGGGGGATGCTGTGGGCTTGTGGGGGCTCTGGGGCGGGAATGCTGTGGGCTTGTGGGGCCCTGGGGGGGATGCTGCGGGCTTGTGGGGCCCTGGGGGGATGCTGCGGGCTTGTGGGGCCCTGGGGGGATGCTGTGGGCTTGTGGGTGCTCTGGGGGGGATGCTGCGGGCTTGTGGGGCCCTGGGGGGATGCTGTGGGCTTGTGGGTGCTCTGGGGGGGAATGCTGCGGGCTTGTGGGTGCTCTGGGGGGATGCTGCGGGCTTGTGGAGGCTCTGGCGGGGATGCTGCGAGCTTGTGGGGGCTCTGGGGGGGGATGCTGTGAGCTTGTGGGGGCTCTGGTGGGGGGATGCTGTGGGCTTGTGGGGGCCCTGGGGGGGATGCTGTGGGCTTGTGGGGGCCCTTGGGGGATACTGCGGGCTTGTGGGAGCTCTGGGGGGGTGTGCTGCAGGCTTGTGGGGGCCCCGGGGGGATGCAGCAGGCTTGTGGGGGCCCTGGGGGGGATGCATCGGGCTTGTGGGTGCTCTGGGGGGGATGCAGCGGGCTTGTGGGTGCTCTGGGGGGGATGCTGCCGGCTTGTGGGTGCTCTGGGGGGGGATGCTGCGGGCTTGTGGGGGCTCTGGGGGGGATGCTGCAGGCTTGTGGGGGGCTTGTGGGGCCTCTGTATGGGGTCCAGCCTGCATATGGCATTACATGGGGACCAGGCAGTATTCTCTATGGTGAATTATATGGGATCCAGTATTTTGTATGGAGCATTATATGGGGCTCATAATACTGTATGGAGGACTATGTGGTGCCCATAATATTGTATGGAGTTCTTAGTGGTGCCATAACACTGTATGGAGGACTATACTGTCCGGTCTGCACTGTGCGCTGTGAGGATTCACCGGATTCTGAGCTATTGTAGAATTTACAATAGATATCACTCATGAAATGTAAGAAGTCAGTGAAATGTTTGGCATTGTACTATATCTATATCTATAATTTCTCTGCTGTATCTGTGCATCATGAATGGTTGGATGTGTTAAAGGGGCCACTGAGATTCTTTCGCCCGGGGCCCACGAAAACCTGGAGGAGGGAGCATCATGTGACACTCCCTCTCCCATCATTCCTCCTCTGCGTCTGACGCAGCAGCATGATGACGCGCCACGCTGTGTCAGACAGTGGAGCTGGCAGCTGCTGAGGTGATCAGCTGCAGAGACTGAAGCAGCAGGGAACGAGGAGCGGTAAGTATGTATTTATTTGTAAATCAGTGTGTACTGATAATACTGGAGGACTGGGGCTGCATTTTACCCTACGGGTAGGGGGGGCTGCATTTTACCCTATGGGGGGCTGCATTATACTGCGTACAGGACCATGGGGGAATGCATTATACTGAGTGGAGAACCATGGCGAGTGTCTTATACTGTGTGGAGGACCATGGGGGAGTGCATTGTACTGTGTGGAGGACCATGGGGGAGTGCATTGTACTGTGTGGAGGACCATGGGGGAGTGCATTGTACTGTGTGGAGGACCATGGAGGAGTGCATTGTGCTGTGTGGAGGACCACGGAGAGTGCATTGTACTGTGTGGAGGACCACGTGGGAGTGCATTATACTGCGTGGAGGACCACAAGGGAGTGCATTATACTGCGTGGAGGACCACGAGGGAGTGCATTATACTGCGTGGAGGACCATGGCGAGTGCCTTATACTGTGTGGAGGACCATGGCGAAAGTCTTATACTGTGTGGAGGACCATTGCGAGTGCATTATACTCTATGGAGTGTGGAGAGGTGTGGGACATTTGGTATGATCATACTGTGTTGGTGTCATACTTTACCCTGTGAGTTGAGGTGGGGTACAGTAGGGTCATTATACTGCGCATATGGAGGAATTCACCATGGGGGTATCATACCGTGTTTGGGGGGCACTTTTGTTGGCACCACACTTTATGGGCAATGAAAAAGGGATCTAGGACTTCAGCAGGAGGAAAATTACTATGTAAAGGCTGGAAGGTTGTGAGATCTGCTCTTCTGTGACCCCGACAATTATTTACATTTTTACATATTTTTGTTGGGGGGGGGGCCCAATTAGAACTTCTGCTATGGGGCCCCATGATTCCTATGTACGCCCCTGATTGTACCAAATCCTCAGCTGTGCTGGTACTAAGGATATGGACACTCAGACATTTTGGGCTAAATATATACATACAAATATTTTTTCAATAACGTTTCATAAACAATTTGGCTTTTTTATTTCCTTTGCATTGCTAGTTGCAGAATGAGCTCACTGAGAATTTATCAGTGAGCTCATTCTGACCTTCTCTGTGCTGATTATGTTCACAGACCAGCATGAAAGTTGGGCTGATCTCTGATGCAGTCATAAATCATCGCAGAAATAAAAGAGCTGGAAACTCCAGATCATAAGGAGCTCACTGGCTGAATCTCAAGTTAACTCATTCTGCAGCCATCAATGTGCTGCTGGGAAACAAAAAGCTGGTAAAGGCCGAACAGAGCAAATGTTACATGAAGCAAAATAGTAAAAAGTATTTTTAGACCAATATACATGTATTTAAAGGGATTGTCCGGTGTGAAGCTGAAGGCTGCAGTCATCTGTGTGACTCTCTGTGACTGCAGACTTGTAATCCTCACATCATGTAGACTGCGCGCTGCCAGCATTATTCTCAGCCCAGAGATGGCAGAAGCCCCTGTATCATGTGTACAGGAATTGTGCCCCCTCTCCCCGAGGAGCAGCAGTGCCTCGTCCTCCAGATACATGAGGGTCCCATCGGGGAGATCCGCATGTACCGGCCATGATGTCATCTCCATGGATACGGCATCAATGTGCAGAGCAGAAGACCCCTGTAAGGGAGAGCTCAGACGTGGGGGGATTGATGTGGATGTGAGGAGCAGATCCCCCCATATTCACAGATTATCGCACAATACATGTGGCCTTGCACAGGAAAAACTGTGAGGAAAGAAGAAATCAGATTTCTTACAATATAGAATAATGTCCTCCTGCCCTCGCTCATGTCCAGTATTATTTATCCCCTGACCTTTTGGGTGGGGAACCCCTCCTGAGCCCCCTCCATTATATAGGAGCCATATATCTGCTCCATTACTGGCAGAAGGTAAGGAGCCAATCACACTGCACGGCTTCTACTTCCTGCTCTAAGCCCCGCCCACCTGCCTTCCCTTGAGATCTCCATGACAACCCTTGTGTGACTACAGTGACAGGCCACGCCCCCAAGGATTCTGATCAGTGCGGATGTCTCCATATTGCTGAGGACTGTGAGCGGCTGATGGTCGGAGCCAGCAGCGATGTGAGGGGCGGAGCCAGCAGCGATATGAGGGTCGGAGCCAGCAGCGATATGAGGGGCGGAGCCAGCAGCGATATGAGGGGCGGAGCCAGCAGTGATATGAGATGCGGAGCCAGCAGCGATATGAGGGGCGGAGCCAGCAGCGATATGAGGGGCGGAGCCAGCAGCGATATGAGGGGCGCTCTCAGCACTGACAGGAACAGGTGTGTGTGCAGCCAGTTCCTCTGCTGTGGGTGTTGTGGTGTGTGAGCTTCGCCGTGTATATAATATACACACATATATATATATATATATACATACACAGGTGAAATCAGAAGTTTCCATACACTGTATAAATAGACACATCTGCAGGTTTTTCTCAATATCTGACATGAAATCAGAATAAACCTTTCCCATTTTCGGTCAATTAGGATTACCATCATTTTTAATATTTGCCAAATGCCAGAATAATGAGAGAGAGAGAGAATGTTTTAGGACATTTTTATTACTTACTGCTAAGTCAAAAGTTTCCCTCTTTCCCTCTCTTCATTCATTGGGAGTGGGGCGCGGAGGATGCTGGGTGGGACGAGCGGGGTAACCCCCGCCCACAGCCTAGCATCCACCGCGGGGTCCGCGACACTAATGTCACCCCTCATTTGACGTGACATCAGCGGAAGAAAGAGCCGGCTGCAGCCGGGGGGTCACGTGATGCCTGTGAGTGGCGCTATCGCCAGTCCCTCCTACAGGAAATCAACCCCACATGATGCTGCCTCCCCCATGTTTCACAGTTGGGATGGTGTTCTTAGGCTTCCAAGCTTCTCCTTTTTTCTTCCAAAAGTAACGATGGTCACTATGCCCAAAAAGTTCAGTTTTAGTTTCATCAGACCACGGGACATGTCTCCAAAAATTAAGGTCTTTGTTCCTGTGTGCATTTGCAAACATTAATCTGGCTTTTTTATCTTTCTTTTGGAGTAATGGCTTCTTCCTGGCACAGTGGCCTTTCAGCCTATATTGATACAGTACTCATTTCACTGTGGATATAGACACAATCTTATTAGCTTCCCCTATCATCTTCACAAGATCTTTTGCTTTTGTCCTTGATATGCACATATCGGACCAAAGCACGTTCATCTCTGGGACACAGAACCCGTCTCCTTCCTGAGCGGTATGATGGCTGGACATTCCCATCTTTTTTGTACTTGCATATAATTGTTTGTACAGATTAACGAGACACCTTCAGGTATCTTGAAATTGTACCCAAGGATGAGCCAGACTTGTGCAAGTCCACAATTCTCTTCCTGATATCTTGGTTGATTTCTTTAGACTTTCCCATGATGCTACACAAAGAAGCAGTGTGTTTCAGGTGTGCATTAAAATACATCCACAGGTGTGTCTCTAATTAACTGAGATGTTGCCAAAAAAGCTATCAGAAGTTTCCAAACACATGACATCATCATATGGGCAGTCCAGAATTTTTTAAAGGTATAGCAATATTAGTGTATGTAAATTTATGACTTTGCAGTAAGTAATAAAAATGCTTTAAAACATTCTCTCTCTCTTATTATTCTGGCATTTGGCAAATCTTAAAAATTATGGTAATCCTAATTGACCTAAAACGTGAAGGTTTATTCTGATTTCATGTCAGATATTGAGAAAAACATGCAGATGTGTCTTTTTATTGTTATGAGCTGCAACAAGTACTAAGGAAAGAAGGGAGAAAGCTATCCCTACAGTAAGACTAAGCTGAATCCCTACGATGTAGCGGCTGCCTGTTCCTAGCGAACAGACCCGCCTTAGTCCTCGGCTAGTCTGAACGAAGACCTATAGCATAAAGGAGAGGGGTCCCTAATAGAACTAAGGACTGGAACAAAAATGGGACTTCTCCTAAACAGAGAAGTTGTTACAGAACACAAAAAGATAAACTGACAAAAAGGTACTAGAGGTCCCAGAAGGACCAAGCGAACTGACAGAGAAAGGCACAGAAGCACCTGGCTAGCAAAGCAGTCAAACAACACTGAAGTCCAACACAGCCAAAAGGGCGGAGCTGGAATATAAAGGCAGATGGTCTTGTGACCGCAAAGCACAAGATGGAAAAAACAAACAGGAGGGTTCTAACATTTATATAGTGTATGTAAATTTCTGGTTTCAACTGTGTATACAGGTGACAGGAGCAGCTGTGTGTGCAGCCAGGTCCGCTCTTTTTGTGGCGCCGCAGCGGAGCGTGTTGTGGTGTGTGAGCTCTGCCGTGCATATAGTACAGAGGAGTATATATATATGTGTATGTATATATATATATACATACACACACATACACACACACACACGGGGCATGCAGGAGTTTTTAGTTTACCAGTTTGGGTCCATGCGGAGCAGCTATAGGATTCACTGGTAACATTTTGGGGAACAGACAAAGTTTTTATAATTTTTATTCCATTTTTCTTTTGCGTGAGATTAATAAAAAAACAATTCTGCTGATGTTTTTTTATTTTTTCCAGCATTCAATGGCAAAACCCCAGGAATGGTTCTTATATTTTTTCTTTCCAGCGTTTATCGTGCAGTATAGAGACAAAATGAACAAAAGCTACAATTTTGCCATTAATTCTTACTATTTTATTCTTGATGCTGTTTTTCGTGCCGGATAAATCATGTGATCGTTGTACAGTTTGGGTTGTTGTTCTCTGCGATGTTAATCAGGTTTAGTTGTTTTGTTCTTGTTTTTTGGGGGTTTATTTTAATAAAATCTAGTTTTAATGTAAGAAAAAAAATTATATTTGAGTTTTTACTTTGTATATTTCCAAATATTTTATTGAAACGGAGTAAAGGAAAGAAGGATGAACTAGTGGGAGAGCAACTGTAAAGGACCCCTGCCAGTCCCTAAAACTAAAGGAGCCTGTGACGACACAGCATTTAATCGTAATTATCCAGATGTAAATTCCATAGGCCCAGAATGATAGACTATTGCCTGAATTATTAACTATTGAATTTATGTGTTTCTTTCTTCGGTTGGTCAACGCACATGATCTTTTGTCATTAGTCCGAATGTTGACTCATCTTGTAGGTTGAGGTGATATTTGTTAATTGATAAATGGTTATTTACCTCTTATATCAACTCTTCTGGTTTATTGTACTGTTATCTTTGCAATACAGGGACGCCGGCTCTTTGAACAATGGATGTTTGCTAAATATGTTGATTACCATTTTATAAGTCCATGCAATTTGTTGACTTGCATTGTTTCGGAATTTATAGTTTATCCTTCAATGTTTGCAATGTTTGCAAGTCAACATTGGGGGATGAACTGTGGATGCTCCAGTAATGAGAATTAGTAACACCACCCCTTTCTCTTGACCTGTGGATGAAGTCATGAAGAAGGACAGTTGTAAACTACATAAAGGAGTCTTTTTACAAAACCACTGCCAGGAACACTCTATGGGACAGCTCTACAGAACACCATGAATCCATTAAGAGGGACACAGATTTGGTTTCTACAGGATGCCAGCTTAAGGGACCACAGCCCTGGCTGGAGGAATACAGATCTGCTCCATTGACTACTATAGAACCCATGGATACATCTGGGAAAACCAGGTTGGGACCCACCAGTCACCTGGTCCCATGGAGATGTTTGGAGTAGCCAGGTTGGGACACTCCGGCCACCTGGAACTCGTGAATATGCTCGGAAAAAGCCAAGTCGGGACCTTCCGGTCACCTAGTTCCATGGATATGTTCGGAGAAGCCAGGTTGGAACTTTCTGGTCTCCTGGCCACGTACCTCAATGGACTGTCAGCTTTCTAAGCTTGTTGTTACCTCCTCTTTGTGGGTGCTCTTTGGTGGGGGTGCCATTGGTGGGGGTAGTCAGCCCCAGAAGCCCCTCGGATTGGCAGCTGCTTTAATCCCAGCGAGTCAGCGGAAGGGTGAGACTCTGTAATTTGCACCATATTAGGTATTTGCTGGGACTGTTTGATATGTTTATTGTGTGTTTGGTGGCTCAATAAAATATTACCTCACTGTTTTACAATCATCCTGTATTGTTGTTTATGTATCTTCTATCAGTGATGGATTATAATGAGTGTGATCTGCTCCACCATGAGAGGCCCGATCCTCCCGGGGGCCCATGTTCAAAGATCCCAGCACGGCTCAGGACGGATTGTTGTAGTGCTGATGTTTGATAAATAGGATAATAGAGCGCTCATAGAAAATAAATGTCTGACCTCTTCTTTCTGATGGGCATTTTAGAGCGAGGAGCTGCGCTCTGGACTCACCGCTGCACTCCCCATGCCATTGCGGTGGCCATCTTAATATCGATCTGTGCGGAGGAGACTGTGGGAGTCAGACGGAGGTGTCAAATGTACGGACCCTTTTAATCACAGGATGGAGGGTCACTGTGAATATTAATTCATGAACCACTGTGCATAGTGACTCGCCCCCAGGGCCGTGGGGCACTCGGCAGCCGGGCCTCTGGTTGCCGGGGGATATCACGGTGGCTGGCCCAGTCCGTGGCCCAGGGCGGTCACTCAAAGGGGGGGGGGATGCTTATAGGGGAAATTGTCGTGACGCCACCTGTGGATTCTGGTAAGAGGTTACCAGCGCTGCGACAGTCCACTGAGGCTGATGTTAGGGGCAGCTATGATGGGACGGCTCCCCACAGGTAGAGCAGGCCTCAGGGCAGTGTAGAGGTGTAGAAAGATGGTGGAAGCAGGAGGGAGACGGCAGGACGGTTCCAGAGGAAGTACAGGCACACACACAAGGGTAAACTTCAATACCTTTACTGGTGGTGATGCAGGTACGGTCCAGGGCTTGTGGGGGCCCCGGGGGGATGCTGCGGGCTTGTGGGGGCCCTAAGGGGATGCTGCGGGCTTGTGGGGCCCTGGGGGGATTCTGCGGGCTTGTGGGGCCCTGGAGGGGATGCTGTGGGCTTGTGGGTGCTCTGGGGGGGATGCTGCAGGCTTGTGGGGTCTATGGGGGGGATGCTGCAGGCATGTGGGGGCTCTGGGGGGGGTGATGCAGGCTTGAGGGGGGCCCTGGGGGGATGCAGCCGGCTTGTGGGGGCCCCGGGGAGGATGCAGCGGGCTTGTGGGGCCTCTGTATGGGGTCCAGCCTGCATATGGCATTACATGGGGACCAGGCAGTATTCTCTGTGGTGAATTATATGGGATCCAGTATTTTGTATGGAGCATTATATAGGGCTCATAATACTGTATGGAGGACTATGTGGTGCCATAACACTGTATGGAGGACTATACTGTCCGGTCTGCACTGTGCGCTGTGAGGATTCACCGGTTTCTGAGCTATTGTAAAATTTACAAAAGATATCACTCATGAAATGTAAGAAGTCAGTGAAATTTTTGGCATTGTACTATATCTATATCTATAATTTCTCTGCTGTATCTGTGTATCATGAATGGTTGGATGTGTTAAAGGGGCCACTGAGACTCTTTCGCCCGGGGCCCACGAAAACCTGGAGGAGGGAGCATCATGTGACACTCCCTCTCCCATCATTCCTCCTCTGCGTCTGACGCAGCGGCATGATGACGCGCCACGCTGTGTCAGACAGTGGAGCTGGCAGCTGCTGAGGTGATCAGCTGCAGAGACTGAAGCAGCGGGGAACGAGGAGCGGTAAGTATGTATTTATTTTTAAATCAGTGTGTACTGATAATACTGGAGGACTGGGGCTGCATTTTACCCTACGGGTGGGGGGGGGGCTGCATTTTACCCTATGGGGGGCTGCATTATACAGCGTACAGGACCATGGGGGAATGCATTATACTGAGTGGAGAACCATGGCGAGTGTCTTAAGGCCCCGTCACACTAAGCGATGCAGCAGCGATCCCGACAACGATACGACCTGTCAGGGATCGTTGCTGCATCGCTAATACATCGCTGGGGAACTGTCAAACAGGCAGGCTCACCAGCGATCAGGGGAGCAGCGATATCGTGGAAAGAATCGTTCCACGATGTCCTGCTCCTGTTACCAGCCTGCTGCTTAAGCAGGAGCAGGCTGGTAACTATGGTAAACATCGGGTTACTAAGTGCGCGTGTGCCCCTAGTAACCCGCTGTTTATCATGGATACCACTCTGCTAAGGTGAACGGTAGCGCACCGTAGCAGAGTGGTATCCATGGTAAACAGCGGGTTACTAAGTGCGCGCGTGCCCCTAGTAACCCGATGTTTACCATGGTTACCAGCCAGATCGTTGGTCCCGCTGGTCACACACAGCGATGTGTGCTGGCCAGCGGAGGCCAATGACCAAAAAATGGTCCAGGACACTTTGCAGCGATCAGCAACCTCACAGCAGGGGCCTGTCACACATAGCGACATCGCTGGTGAGGTCGCTGGTGAGTCACCAAAACCGTGACTCAGCAGCGATCTCGCTAGCGATATCGCTATGTGAGACGGGGGCTTTATACTGTGTGGAGGACCATGGGGGAGTACATTGTACAGTGTGGAGGACCATGGGGGAGTGCATTATACTGTGTGGAGGACCATGGGGGAGTGCATGGTACTGTGTGGAGGACCATGGGGGAGTGCATTATACTGTGTGAAGGACCACGGGGAGTGCATTGTACTGTGTGGAGGACCACGAGGGAGTGCATTATACTGCGTGGCGGACCACGTGGGAGTGCATTATGCTGCGTGGAGGACCACGAGGGAGTGCATTATACTGCGTGGAGGACCATGGCGAGTGCCTTATACTGTGTGGAGAACCATGGCGAGAGTCTTCTACTGAGTGCATTATACTCTATGGAGTGTGGAGAGGTGTGGGGCAGTTGGGGGATCATACTTTACCCTGGGAGTTGAGGTCGGGTACAGTAGGGTCATTATACTGCGCATATGGAGGAATTCACCATGGGGGTATCATACCGTGTTTGGGGGGCACTTTTGTTGGCACCACACTTTATGGGCAATGAAAAAGGGATCTAGGACTTCAGCAGGAGGAAAATTACTATGTAAAGGCTGGAAGGTTGTGAGATCTGATCTTCTGCGACCCCGACAATTATTTACATTTTTGTTGCTGGGGGGGGGGGCCCAATTAGAACTTCTGCGTCCTATGTACGCCCCTGATTGTACCAAATCCTCAGCTGTGCTGGTACTAAGGATATGGACACTCAGACATTTTGGGCTAAATATATACATACAAATATTTTTTCAATAACGTTTCATAAACAATTTGGCTTTTTTATTTCCTTTGCATTGCTAGTTGCAGAATGAGCTCACTGAGAATTTATCAGTGAGCTCATTCTGACCTTCTCTGTGCTGATTATATTCACATACCAGCATGAAAGTTGGGCTGATCTCTGATTCAGTCATAAATCATCAAAAGAGCTGGAAACTCCAGATCATAAGGAGCTCACTGACTGAATCTCAAGTTAACTCATTCTGCAGCCATCAATGTGCTGCTGGGAAACAAAAAGCTGGTAAAGGCCGAACAGAGCAAATGTTACATGAAGCAAAATAGTAAAAAGTATTTTTAGACCAATATACATGTATTTAAAGGGATTGTCCGGTGTGAAGCTGAAGGCTGCAGTCATCTGTGTGACTCTCTGTGACTGCAGACTTGTAATCCTCACATCATGTAGACTGCGCGCTGCCAGCATTATTCTCAGCCCAGAGATGGCAAAAGCCCCTGTATCATGTGTACAGGAATTGTGCCCCCTCTCCCCGAGGAGCAGCAGTGCCTCGTCCTCCAGATACATGAGGGTCCCATCGGGGAGATCCGCATGTACCGGCCATGATGTCATCTCCATGGATACGGCATCAATGTGCAGAGCAGAAGACCCCTGTAAGGGAGAGCTCAGACGTGGGGGGATTGATGTGGATGTGAGGAGCAGATCCCCCCCATATTCACAGATTATCGCACAATACATGTGGCCTTGCACAGGAAAAACTGTGAGGAAAGAAGAAATCAGATTTCTTACAATATAGAATAATGTCCTCCTGCCCTCGCTCATGTCCAGTATTATTTATCCCCTGACCTTTAGGGTGGGGAACCCCTCCTGAACCCCCTCCATTATATAGGAGCCATATATCTGCTCCATTACTGGCAGAAGGTAAGGAGCCAATCACACTGCACGGCTTCTACTTCCTGCTCTAAGCCCCGCCCACCTGCCTTCCCTTGAGATCTCCATGACAACCTTTGTGTGACTACAGTGACAGGCCACGCCCCCGAGGATTCTGATCAGTGCGGATGTCTCCATATTGCTGAGGACTGTGAGCGGCTGATGGGCGGAGCCAGCAGCGATATGAGGGGCGGAGCCAGCAGCGATATGAGGGGCGGAGCCAGCAGCGACATGAGGGGCGGAGCCAGCAGCGACATGAGGGGCGGAGCCAGCAGTGATATGAGAGGCGGAGCCAGCAGCGATATGAGGGGCGGAGCCAGCAGCGATATGAGGGGCGCTCACAGCACTGACAGGAGCAGGTGTGTGTGCAGCCCGTTCCTCTGCTGTGGGTGTTGTGTTGTGTGAGCTTCGCCGTGTATATATTATACACATATATATATATATATATATATATACATACATACACAGTTGAAATCAGAAGTTTCCATACACTGTATAAATAGACACATCTGCATGTTTTTCTCAATATCTGACATGAAATCAGAATAAACCTTTCCCATTTTAGGTCAATTAGGATTACCATCATTTTTAATATTTGCCAAATGCCAGAATAATGAGCGTCTCTTGTAAGGGGCATTAAAAAAGTCTTGTTATACCACTCTGACCTCCACGTGTCTTGTAAGGGACATTAAAACCGTCTTGTTATACCACTCTGACCTCCACGTGTCTTGTAAAGGGCATTAAAACCGTCTTGTTATACCACTCTGACCTCCACGTCTCTTCAGAGGGGCATTAAAACCATCTTGTTATACCACTCTGACCTCCACGTCTCTTCTGAGGGGCATTAAAACCATCTTGTTATACCACTCTGACCTCCACGTCTCTTGTAAGGGGCATAAAAACCGTCTTGTTATACCACTCTGACCTCCACGTCTCTTCTGAGGGGCATTAAAAGCGTCTTGTTATACCACTCTGACCTCCACGTGTCTTGTAAGGGGCATTAAAACTGTCTTGTTATGCCACTCTGACCTCCACGTCTCTTCTGAGGGGCATTAAAAGCGTCTTGTTAAGCTACTGGGACCTCCACGACTCTTCGAACGGGCATTGCATTTCCTCATAATTTTTGGAAGGTTTTGCTTGGAAGGCATAAGCAAATACTATGGGAGACCCACTCCCCAACAATGGGAATAATGTTTTTAAGATGCTGTACTGTATGGCTCTTGTAAGGGGCATTAAAACCGTCTTGTTAAGCTACTGTGACCTCCACGTCTCTTCAAAGGGGCATTAAAAGCGTCTTCTTAAGCCACTCTGAACTCCACAGCTCTTCCAAGGGGCATTGAAATGTTGTTTTTAATTACCTTACCTCTAATCTCCACGACTCTTCCAACGGGCATTGCATTTCCTCCTAATTTTAGTCAGCTTTTGCTTTTCAATGCAAAGGTGAAAACTAAGGGAGACACACTCCCCAATAATGGGTAGAAGGTTTTTAGTACGCTGTAATCCACATCTGTTTCCAGGGGCATTGCAGTTCCTTATAATTTTTGGAAAGCCTTCCATTCACTGCTTAGGCCAACAGTACACAGGAGATCCAGTTGCCATAAATGGAAAAAAAGGTTTAGTTAAGGCCCTCTGACCTCCATGTCATTTCCAAGGGGCATTGGAGTGCCTCAAAAGTTTTGGTAGGCATTGCACTCACTGTATGCCCTATAACTGTGTAGCCAAACCGCTCCTTTTGTTACAGAAACATATCCTACAAGACATATGTGGTTGACTGGCCTGATATTGATGTGAATGGTCCCTGTTCCTCCTGCTCTTTCTCCTTTGCCACTACCTCATCCATCATTTATCACTTGAAGCTTTGTTTTAACGAGAGTCATAGAACTTGGATAGTAGCAGGAAAACATCCAGCAATCCTCGGAGGAGGTAGGATATGCGCCAAAACGCTGACCACCTCAGGCCTAGCCGCTACTACATACATAGAATCATAGAATGGTAGAGTTGGAAGGGACCTCCTGGGTCATCTGGTCTAACCCCCTGCTCAAAGCAGGATTCACTAAATCATCTCAGACAGATGTCTGTCCAGCCTCTGTTTGAAGACGTCCAAACAGAGGACGCTTGCATTCCTTGAAAACAAAGCAGATGCTAACTTCTATCATCCTCATCATGCTCCTCACCTTGGCACTCTCAACTCCCCTGATAGAGAAGCCAGGGCCCACCGGAGAAGTCGGGTTCTTTGGTGGGCTCGTCCAATGCTGCCCTAAAGCAGGCCAGTCTAAGAAAAGTGTGTGGGGATGTTCCGCGGAGAAATCGGGGCGGCTTGGAACCGTTTATGGACACCTGGCCGCGGGGCGGCTGGGGACCGAGCATGGACACCCGGCCGCCGGGCGGCTGGGGACTGAGTATCGATACCTCGCTGCCGAAGTAGCCATGAGGTAGTGGCCAGCTCTGGCCTCCACATGCCTAAAAGGCCCAATTTCAAGTGCACGCATGCTAGCAGTATGGTATTGCAGCCTCGGGGTGGGTTGGTGGCAGGTTGCACACTTATGCTTGCATTCCAACAAAACAAAGCAGATGCTAACTTCTATCATCATCATGCTCCTCACCTTGGCATTCTCACCTCCCCTGATGGAGTCGGGTTCTCTAGTGGGCTCATCCAATGCTGCCCTAAAGCAGGCCAGTCTAAGAAAAGTGTGTGGGGATGTTCCGCAGAGAAATCGGGGTGGCTGGGGACCGTCTATGGACACCCCGCCGCCCCCAGGCGGCTGGGGACCAGGTGTGGACACCCGGCCGCCGGGCGGCTGGGGACTGAGTATGGATACCTCGCTGCCGAAGCAGCCATGAGGTAGTGGCCAGCTTCGGCCTCCTCAAAACTAAAAGGCCCAATTTCAAGTGCAAGCTAGCAGTATGGTATTGCAGCCTGGGGGTGGGTGGGTGGTTGGCTGCATATTTGCGCTTGCATTGCAAGGAATGGGGGAGGTACAATTGAACACTGCCCTGGGACAAGGACTTGCACGGGGATAGTTGCAAGTCTGCATCTTCTGATGCGGCAAGGATCACTTCTGATGGGCACACTTTTAGGCAGTGACCTGGGAGTCAGAGATCCTTCCAGGGGTCTTCCCCATGCTGTTCCCATGTCTTTTCAGCACTGTATGCATGTGTCACACAGCACATGGCCAGATAAGGTTGTAAAATGTTAAAATGACATTTCCCGGTGAATGCATTTGTCACAGTTGAAAGCAATACAAAAGTGCAAAAACGCATAAAAAATGCTACTTGTGAACATAGCCCAAGGTGTGGAGGAGTATTTTTGTTTTTGGTTATTTATTTTACCTTATACACAAGTCTTTACCCTGGAAAAGAAATTCCTTAACATATTTCACAGGAAAAAAGTTTCACTTTCGTTTTTGAACATTTTCTTATGAGCCTGTAAAAGTGGCTTAATACCTCTGACCACGTTGTTGACAACAGTGACCTGGGGGTCAGAAATGCTTCCTGGGGCGATCCCCATGCTGTCCCCATGTCATCTGAGCACTGTCACTATCATTTTGGGCACTTTTTAGGCTTTCTACAGACTGCTGGGGGTGCCTCCGCAAAAATGCTCGGGTCTCCCATAGACTAACATGGGCTCGTTGCTCAGGTCGAGCACCCGAGTATCACGGCGAGCTCGGGCCGAGCTTCGAGCACCCGAGCATTTTAGTGCTCGCTCAACACTATTTATAACGGGGGCACAAGCTAGTGACTGATTTATATTCTCAGTGGAGCAGACTTCATTGCGGTGAATGATATACTCATGGGCACAGTGTGGCACATATTTGCATTTGGTGGCACAGTGGGCGGCATTATTTATTTAAGTCGCTTATATTTGTAACATTTTTGTTTTTCAGTAGTGCGGTGATCTGCTGAAAAGTGCGGAGCAGCCGAAACCTGGACAGCAAACTGCAAAGACGAATCATGGCGGGAAGTCGTCACGAAAGACTGGACTAGGTAAAGAAGAGAAGAAAGAGAGCGACTGCAGTGTATAAACTGGAGGGTTAGGTGGGGCCCATTATATTATAATAAATCTATGTGCGGCCCATTATATTATAATAAATCTATGTGGGGTCCATAATATTATAATAAATCTATGTGGGGTCCATAATATTAAAGGGACGGATATGTGGGGCCCATTATATTATAATAAATCTATGTGGTGCCCATTATATTAAAGGGAAAGCTATGTGGGGCCAATTATATTAAAGGGAAAGCTATGTGGGGCCAATTATATTAAGGGGAAAGCTATGTGGGGCCCGTTATATTAAAGGGAAAGCTATGTGGGGCCCATTATATTAAAAAGAAAGCTATGTGGTGCCCATTATATTAAAGAGAAAGCTATGTGGGGCCCATTATATTAAAGGGAAAGCTATGTGGGGCCCATTATATTAAAGAGAAAGCTATGTGGGGCCCATTATATTAAAGAGAAAGCTATGTGGGGCCCATTATATTAAAGAGAAAGCTATGTGGGGCCCATTATATTAAAGAGAAAGCTATGTGGGGCCCATTATATTAAAGGGAAAGCTATGTGGGGCCCATTATGTTAAAGAGAAAGCTATGTGGGGCCCATTATATTAAAGAGAAAGCTATGTGGGGCCCATTATATTAAAGGGAAAGCTATGTGGGGCCCATTATGTTAAAGAGAAAGCTATGTGGGGCCCATTATATTAAAGAGAAAGCTATGTGGGGCCCATTATATTAAAGATAAAGCTATGTGCGGCCCATTATATTAAAGAGAAAGCTATGTGGGGCCCATTATATTAAAGAGAAAGCTATGTGGGGCCCATTATATTAAAGAGAAAGCTATGTGGGGCCCATTATATTAAAGAAAAAGCTATGTGGGGCCCATTATATTAAAGGGAAAGCTATGTGGGGCCCATTATATTAAAGGGAAAGCTATGTGGGGCCCATTATATTAAAGGGAAAGCTATGTGCGGCCCATTATATTAAAGAGAAAGCTATGTAGGGCCCATTTTATTAAAGAGAAAGCTATGTGGGGCCCATTATATTAAAGAGAAAGCTATGTGGGGCCCATTATATTAAAGGGAAAGCTATGTGGGGCCCATTATATAATAATAAAATCTATGTGGTGCCCATTATATTAAAGGGAAAGCTATGTGGGGCCCATTATATTAAAGAGAAAGCTATGTGGGGCCCATTATATTAAAGGGAAAGCTATGTGGGGCCCATTATATTAAAGGGAAAGCTATGTGGGGCCCGTTATCTTAAAGGGACATCTACGTAGGGCCCATTATATTAAATGGATGGCTATGTGGGGCCCATTATATTAAAGAAAAAGCTATGTGGGGCCCATTATATTAAAGGGAAAGCTATGTGGGGCCCATTATATTAAAGGGAAAGCTATGTGGGGCCCATTATATTAAAGGGAAAGCTATGTGTGGCCCATTATATTAAAGAGAAAGCTATGTGGGGCCCATTTTATTAAAGAGAAAGCTATGTGGGGCCCATTATATTAAAGAGAGAGCTATGTGGGGCCCATTATATTAAAGAGAAAGCTATGTGGGGCCCATTATATTAAAGAGAAAGCTATGTGGGGCCCATTATATTAAAGAGAAAGCTATGTGGGGCCCATTATATTAAAGAGAAAGCTATGTGGGGCCCATTATATTAAAGAGAAAGCTATGTGGGGCCCATTATATTAAAGGGAAAGCTATGTGGGGCCCATTATGTTAAAGAGAAAGCTATGTGGGGCCCATTATATTAAAGAGAAAGCTATGTGGGGCCCATTATATTAAAGGGAAAGCTATGTGGGGCCCATTATGTTAAAGAGAAAGCTATGTGGGGCCCATTATATTAAAGAGAAAGCTATGTGGGGCCCATTATATTAAAGATAAAGCTATGTGCGGCCCATTATATTAAAGAGAAAGCTATGTGGGGCCCATTATATTAAAGAGAAAGCTATGTGGGGCCCATTATATTAAAGAGAAAGCTATGTGGGGCCCATTATATTAAAGAAAAAGCTATGTGGGGCCCATTATATTAAAGGGAAAGCTATGTGGGGCCCATTATATTAAAGGGAAAGCTATGTGGGGCCCATTATATTAAAGGGAAAGCTATGTGCGGCCCATTATATTAAAGAGAAAGCTATGTAGGGCCCATTTTATTAAAGAGAAAGCTATGTGGGGCCCATTATATTAAAGAGAAAGCTATGTGGGGCCCATTATATTAAAGGGAAAGCTATGTGGGGCCCATTATATAATAATAAAATCTATGTGGTGCCCATTATATTAAAGGGAAAGCTATGTGGGGCCCATTATATTAAAGAGAAAGCTATGTGGGGCCCATTATATTAAAGGGAAAGCTATGTGGGGCCCATTATATTAAAGGGAAAGCTATGTGGGGCCCGTTATCTTAAAGGGACATCTACGTAGGGCCCATTATATTAAATGGATGGCTATGTGGGGCCCATTATATTAAAGAAAAAGCTATGTGGGGCCCATTATATTAAAGGGAAAGCTATGTGGGGCCCATTATATTAAAGGGAAAGCTATGTGGGGCCCATTATATTAAAGGGAAAGCTATGTGTGGCCCATTATATTAAAGAGAAAGCTATGTGGGGCCCATTTTATTAAAGAGAAAGCTATGTGGGGCCCATTATATTAAAGAGAGAGCTATGTGGGGCCCATTATATTAAAGAGAAAGCTATGTGGGGCCCATTATATTAAAGAGAAAGCTATGTGGGGCCCATTATATTAAAGGGAAAGCTATGTGGGGCCCATTATATTAAAGAGAAAGCTATGTGGGGCCCATTATATAATAATAAAATCTATGTGGGGCCCATTATATTAATGGGAAAGCTATGTGGGGCCCGTTATCTTAAAGGGACATCTACGTATATGATAAATTCTATATGGGGCCCATGATATTTAATGGAAGGCTATGTGAGGCCCATTATATTAAATAGAGGGCTATGTGGGGACCAATACATTAAAAAGAAAGCTATATTGGGGCCCACTATGTTATCTGGAAGGTTTTGTGGGGCCCTCTGTATTAAATTGAGGGCTATGTGAGGCCTATTAAATTAAATGGAAAGCGTTGCGGGGCCCACAATATTATATGGAGGGCTATGTGAGGCGCATTTATCAAATAAAGGGCTATGTAGCGCCAATTATATTAAATGGAAGCCTGTGTTTTGTCCATTATATTAAATAGAGATGTATCTTGGCTCCATTATAATAAATGGAAGGCAATGTGGGGACCATTATATTAAATGGAGGGTTATGTGGGGCCCATTATATTAAATGGAAGCCTATATGGAGCTCAGTAAATTAAATGTAAAGCTATGTGGGGCCCAATATTTTAAATGGAAGGTTAAGTGGGGCCAATTGTATTAAATAGAGGGCTATGTGGTGCCCAATATAAAACATGGAAGGCTTTTTGGTGCCCATTATATTAAATAGAGGGATATTTTGGCCCCATTTTATTAAATGGAAGCCTATGTCAGGTCCAATATATTAAATGGAGTCCAGTGCGGCCTATTATATTAAATTGACGGTTATGTGGGGTTCAATAAATTAAATGAAAAGCTATGTGGAGCCCAATAAATTAAATTATAGTAGATGGAAGGCAATGTGCGGCTCATTATACTATATAGAGGGCTATGTGGGGGCCATTATACTTTATAGAATTCTATGTGGGGGTCCATTATACTTTTACCAGTGGCAAATTGTGTGTTCCGGTGGCACTCCAAAGGTAAAGGGTGTGCTCCGGTGGCACTCCAATGTCATAGGGTGTGCTCTGGTGGCACACCAATGGCAAAAAGGCCAAAGAGTAGACTCGGCCCCAGTGATAACAATAAGGCCAAAGAATTTACCCTGGTGGTAGGCTAAAAAGCCCTAGAGTGCGCCCCAGTGGTAAGCAATAAGGCCAAAAAGTGCACCCCGGTGGCAGGCTAAAAAAGCCTAAAATGAGTGCCCCGGTGGTAAGCAAAATGGTCAGAGTGTACCCCGGTCGCAGTTAAAAAGCCCAAGTTGGGTGCCCCGGTGGTAAGCTAAAAGGCCAAAGAGTGCACCCCGGTGGAAGCTAAAAAGCCCAAGATGGGTGCCCCGGTGGTAAGCAAAAAAGGTCACATATTGGGCCCCTCTGGTAGGCCTACGGGAAATAGAGTTCTCCGATGGCACACCAACGGTAAAGGGTGTGCCCGATGGTACTCCAATAGTAAAGGGTGTGCTTCAGTGGCATGCCAGTGGCAAAAAGTGTACTCCGGTGGCATGCTAATGGTGAAAGGTGTGCTCTGTTGGCACCCCAACTGTAAAGAGTGTGTTCCAGTGGCACCCCAGCAGCCAATGGTGTACTTCGGTGGCAGACCATCGGGAAATGGTGTGATATGTAAGGCTCATCATAACAAAAGGGAGGGCTATGTGGGACCCATTATTTTATATGGAAAGCAAGGTGGGGCCCATTATATTAATTAGGGGCTTATGTGGGGCTCTTTATATTAAATAAAAACATATGTGGGCCCCATTAAATAAAATGGAAGGCTATGTGGACCCCATTAAATTAAATGGAAGGCTATGTGGACCCCATTAAATTAAATAGAAGGCTATGTGGGGCCCATTATATTAAATGGAAGCCTATATGGGGCCCAATAAATTAAATGAAAAGCTACAGTATGTACAGCAATAATAAAAATGGTAATAATACAGGGTGGGCTATTTATATGGATACACCTAAATTAAATGGGAATGGTTGGTGATGTCAACTTCCTGTTTATGGCACATTAGTATATGGGAGGGGGAAACTTTTCCAGATGGGTGGTGACTATGGCGGCCATTTTGAAGTCGGCCATTTTGGATCTAACTTTATTTTTTTCAATGTGACACATCAAACTCATTGAGAATTTCATAAGAAAATACAATGGTGTGCTTGGTTTTAACATAACTTTAATTTTTTACAAGTTTATGACCACTTATAAAATGTGTTTAAAGTGCTGCCCATTGTGTTGGATTGTCAATGCAACCCTCTTCTCCCACTCTTGACACACTGATAGCAACACCGCAGAAGAAATGCTAGCACAGGCTTTCAGTATCCGTTGTTTCAGATGCTGAAAGGTTATATGGGGCCTATTAAAATAAATGGAAGACTATGCAGGACCTCTTGTAATAACTAGAAGGCAATTTGTGGCCCATTATATTAAACTAGATGGTGGCCCGATTCTAACTCATCGGGTATTCTAGAATATGTATGCGGCCGGCCGCGACCAATCAGCGAACCGTGTTAGTGAGAACCGGGGAGCGGGTACTTCCACTGTGAGCAGCCGGGAGATGACCGGCTGCTCGCAGCAGAAGTATCCCAACCGGCGGCGCCGCTCCCCGGTCCTCCCTTCACACTTGCCGTCGGGAGATCAGCGGCCCTAGCCGCTGATCTAGCGACGGTAGCCGCATGGAGGTCAGCGGCGCCGCAGGTCGGGGTACTTCTGCTGCGAGCAGCCGGGAGATGACCGGCTGCATCGCCACTGACCTCTGTGCAGAGCGGTGTTTAAATTTGGAGCCAATATCGCTGATTGGTCGTGGCCGCCGAATCGTATTAGTGAGGACAGGGGAGCGGCGCTGCCTGTGCGGGTACTTCCACTGTGAGCAGCCGGGAAATGACCGTCTGCTCGCAGCAGAAGTATCCGGACCGGTGGCGCCGCTCCCCGATCCTCCCTTCACACTTTCCGTCGGAAGATTAGCGGCCCTAACCGCTGATCTCCTGACGGTAGCCGCATGGAGGTCAGCGGCGCCGCTGGTCAGGGTACTTCTGCTGCGAGCAACCGGGAGTTGACCGGCTAGCGCCGGTCATCTCCCGGCTGCATCGCCGCTGACCTCCGTGCGGCAGATGAGCTGCTAATGGCCGCCATCTTTTTCTGAAATCCCACGTCGCTGATTGACCACGGTCGGACCAATCAGCGACGCATGACTTCCTGGACAGAAGGACAGACAGACAGACATGATAAGACGATTATATATATTAAATGTAAGGTTATGTAGGGCCCAATATATTCAATGAAAAACTATATGGGCCCATTATATAAAAGAAAAAGCTAAGTGTGGCCCATTTTATTAAATGGATGATGGCGTGCTCCCTTGGCAAGCCAGCGGGAAAGTGGCGTGCTTCCGGTGGCAAGCCAGTGGGACAGTGGCGTGCTCCGGTGGCAAGCCAGTGGGACAGTGGCGTGCTCCGGTGGCAAGCCAGAGGGAAAGTGGCGTGCTCCGGTGGCAAGCCAGCGGGAAAGTGGCGTGCTCCGGTGGCAAGCCAGCGGGAAAGTGGCGAGCTCCGGTGGCAAGCCAGCGGGAACGTGGCGTGCTCCGGTGGCAAGCCAGCGGGAAAGTGGCGTGCTCCGGTGGCAAGCCAACGGGAAAGTGGCGTGCTCCGGTGGCAAGCCAGCGGGAAAGTGGCGTGCTCCGGTGGCAAGCCAACGGGAAAGTGGCGTGCTCCGGTGGCAAGCCAACGGGAAAGTGGCGTGCTCCGGTGGCAAGCCAACGGGAAAGTGGCGTGCTCCGGTGGCAAGCCAACGGGAAAGTGGCGTGCTCCGGTGGCAAGCCAACGGGAAAGTGGCGTGCTCCGGTGGCAAGCCAACGGAAAAGTGGCGTGCTCCGGTGGCAAGCCAACGGGAAAGTGGCGTGCTTCGGTGGCAAGCCAACGGGAAAGTGGCGTGCTCCGGTGGCAAGCCAACGGGAAAGTGGCGTGCTCCGGTGGCAAGCCAACGGGAAAGTGGCGTGCTCCGGTGGCAAGCCAACGGGAATGTGGCGTGCTCCGGTGGCAAGCCAACGGGACTGTGGCGTGCTCCGGTGGCAAGCCAACGGGAAAGTGGCGTGCTCCGGTGGCAAGCCAACGGGAAAGTGGCGTGCTCCGGTGGCAAGCCAACGGGAAAGTGGCGTGCTCCGGTGGCAAGCCAACGGGAAAGTGGCGTGCTCCGGTGGCAAGCCAACGGGAAAGTGGCGTGCTCCGGTGGCAAGCCAACGGGAAAGTGGCGTGCTCCGGTGGCAAGCCAACGGGACTGTGGCGTGCTCCGATGGCAAGCCAACGGGAAAGTGGCGTGCTCCGGTGGCAAGCCAACGGGACAGTGGCGTGCTCCGGTGGCAAGCCAACGGGACAGTGGCGTGCTCCGGTGGCAAGCCAACGGGAAAGTGGCGTGCTCCGGTGGCAAGCCAACGGGAAAGTGGCGTGCTCCGGTGGCAAGCCAACGGGACTGTGGCATGCTCCGGTGGCAAGCCAACGGGACTGTGGCGTGCTCCGGTGGCAAGCCAACGGGAAAGTGGCGTGCTCCGGTGGCAAGCCAACGGAAAAGTGGCGTGCTCCGGTGGCAAGCCAACGGGAAAGTGGCGTGCTCCGGTGGCAAGCCAACGGGAAAGTGGCGTGCCCCGGTGGCAAGCCAACGGGAAAGTGGCGTGCTCCGGTGGCAAGCCAACGGGAAAGTGGCGTGCTCCGGTGGCAAGCCAACGGGAAAGTGGCGTGCTCCGGTGGCAAGCCAACGGGAATGTGGCGTGCTCCGGTGGCAAGCCCACGGGACTGTGGCGTGCTCCGGTGGCAAGCCCACGGGACTGTGGCGTGCTCCGGTGGCAAGCCAACGGGACAGTGGCGTGCTCCGGTGGCAAGCCAACGGGACAGTGGCGTGCTCCGGTGGCAAGCCAACGGGACAGTGGCGTGCTCCGGTGACAAGCCAACGGGACAGTGGCGTGCTCCGGTGGCAAGCCAACGGGAAAGTGGCGTGCTCCGGTGGCAAGCCAACGGGAAAGTGGCGTGCTCCGGTGGCAAGCCAACGGGAAAGTGGCGTGCTCCGGTGGCAAGCCAACGGGAAAGTGGCGTGCTCCGGTGGCAAGCCAACGGGAAAGTGGCGTGCTCCGGTGGCAAGCCAACGGGAAAGTGGCGTGCTCCGGTGGCAAGCCAACGGGAATGTGGCGTGCTCCGGTGGCAAGCCAACGGGACTGTGGCGTGCTCCGGTGGCAAGCCAACGGGACTGTGGCGTGCTCCGGTGGCAAGCCAACGGGAAAGTGGCGTGCTCCGGTGGCAAGCCAACGGGAAAGTGGCGTGCTCCGGTGGCAAGCCAACGGGAAAGTGGCGTGCTCCGGTGGCAAGCCAACGGGAAAGTGGCGTGCTCCGGTGGCAAGCCAACGGGAAAGTGGCGTGCTCCGGTGGCAAGCCAACGGGACTGTGGCGTGCTCCGGTGGCAAGCCAACGGGAATGTGGCATGCTCCGGTGGCAAGCCAACGGGACTGTGGCGTGCTCCGGTGGCAAGCCAACGGGAAAGTGGCGTGCTCCGGTGGCAAGCCAACGGGACTGTGGCGTGCTCCGGTGGCAAGCCAACGGGAAAGTGGCGTGCTCCGGTGGCAAGCCAACGGGACTGTGGCGTGCTCCGGTGGCAAGCCAACGGGACTGTGGCGTGCTCCGGTGGCAAGCCAACGGGACAGTGGCGTGCTCCGGTGGCAAGCCAACGGGACAGTGGCGTGCTCCGGTGGCAAGCCAACGGGAAAGTGGCGTGCTCCGGTGGCAAGCCAACGGGAAAGTGGCGTGCTCCGGTGGCAAGCCAACGGGAAAGTGGCGTGCTCCGGTGGCAAGCCAACGGGAAAGTGGCGTGCTCCGATGGCAAGCCAACGGGAAAGTGGCGTGCTCCGGTGGCAAGCCAACGGGAAAGTGGCGTGCTCCGGTGGCAAGCCAACGGGAAAGTGGCGTGCTCCGGTGGCAAGCCAACGGGAATGTGGCGTGCTCCGGTGGCAAGCCAACGGGACTGTGGCGTGCTCCGGTGGCAAGCCAACGGGAAAGTGGCGTGCTCCGGTGGCAAGCCAACGGGAAAGTGACGTGCTCCGGTGGCAAGCCAACGGGAAAGTGGCGTGCTCCGGTGGCAAGCCAACGGGAATGTGGCGTGCTCCGGTGGCAAGCCAACGGGACAGTGGCGTGCTCCGGTGGCAAGCCAACGGGAAAGTGGCGTGCTCCGGTGGCAAGCCAACGAGAAAGTGGCGTGCTCCGGTGGCAAGCCAACGGGAATGTGGCGTGCTCCGGTGGCAAGCCAACGGGACTGTGGCGTGCTCCGGTGGCAAGCCAACGGGAAAGTGGCGTGCTCCGGTGGCAAGCCAACGAGAAAGTGGCGTGCTCCGGTGGCAAGCCAACGGGAATGTGGCGTGCTCCGGTGGCAAGCCAACGGGACTGTGGCGTGCTCCGGTGGCAAGCCAACGGGAAAGTGGCGTGCTCCGGTGGCAAGCCAACGGAAAAGTGGCGTGCTCCGGTGGCAAGCCAACGGGAAAGTGGCGTGCTCCGGTGGCAAGCCAACGGGAAAGTGGCGTGCCCCGGTGGCAAGCCAACGGGAAAGTGGCGTGCTCCGGTGGCAAGCCAACGGGAAAGTGGCGTGCTCCGGTGGCAAGCCAACGGGAAAGTGGCGTGCTCCGGTGGCAAGCCAACGGGAATGTGGCGTGCTCCGGTGGCAAGCCCACGGGACTGTGGCGTGCTCCGGTGGCAAGCCCACGGGACTGTGGCGTGCTCCGGTGGCAAGCCAACGGGACAGTGGCGTGCTCCGGTGGCAAGCCAACGGGACAGTGGCGTGCTCCGGTGGCAAGCCAACGGGACAGTGGCGTGCTCCGGTGACAAGCCAACGGGACAGTGGCGTGCTCCGGTGGCAAGCCAACGGGAAAGTGGCGTGCTCCGGTGGCAAGCCAACGGGAAAGTGGCGTGCTCCGGTGGCAAGCCAACGGGAAAGTGGCGTGCTCCGGTGGCAAGCCAACGGGAAAGTGGCGTGCTCCGGTGGCAAGCCAACGGGAAAGTGGCGTGCTCCGGTGGCAAGCCAACGGGAAAGTGGCGTGCTCCGGTGGCAAGCCAACGGGAATGTGGCGTGCTCCGGTGGCAAGCCAACGGGACTGTGGCGTGCTCCGGTGGCAAGCCAACGGGACTGTGGCGTGCTCCGGTGGCAAGCCAACGGGAAAGTGGCGTGCTCCGGTGGCAAGCCAACGGGAAAGTGGCGTGCTCCGGTGGCAAGCCAACGGGAAAGTGGCGTGCTCCGGTGGCAAGCCAACGGGAAAGTGGCGTGCTCCGGTGGCAAGCCAACGGGAAAGTGGCGTGCTCCGGTGGCAAGCCAACGGGACTGTGGCGTGCTCCGGTGGCAAGCCAACGGGAATGTGGCGTGCTCCGGTGGCAAGCCAACGGGACTGTGGCGTGCTCCGGTGGCAAGCCAACGGGAAAGTGGCGTGCTCCGGTGGCAAGCCAACGGGACTGTGGCGTGCTCCGGTGGCAAGCCAACGGGAAAGTGGCGTGCTCCGGTGGCAAGCCAACGGGACTGTGGCGTGCTCCGGTGGCAAGCCAACGGGACTGTGGCGTGCTCCGGTGGCAAGCCAACGGGACAGTGGCGTGCTCCGGTGGCAAGCCAACGGGACAGTGGCGTGCTCCGGTGGCAAGCCAACGGGAAAGTGGCGTGCTCCGGTGGCAAGCCAACGGGAAAGTGGCGTGCTCCGGTGGCAAGCCAACGGGAAAGTGGCGTGCTCCGGTGGCAAGCCAACGGGAAAGTGGCGTGCTCCGATGGCAAGCCAACGGGAAAGTGGCGTGCTCCGGTGGCAAGCCAACGGGAAAGTGGCGTGCTCCGGTGGCAAGCCAACGGGAAAGTGGCGTGCTCCGGTGGCAAGCCAACGGGAATGTGGCGTGCTCCGGTGGCAAGCCAACGGGACTGTGGCGTGCTCCGGTGGCAAGCCAACGGGAAAGTGGCGTGCTCCGGTGGCAAGCCAACGGGAAAGTGACGTGCTCCGGTGGCAAGCCAACGGGAAAGTGGCGTGCTCCGGTGGCAAGCCAACGGGAATGTGGCGTGCTCCGGTGGCAAGCCAACGGGACAGTGGCGTGCTCCGGTGGCAAGCCAACGGGAAAGTGGCGTGCTCCGGTGGCAAGCCAACGAGAAAGTGGCGTGCTCCGGTGGCAAGCCAACGGGAATGTGGCGTGCTCCGGTGGCAAGCCAACGGGACTGTGGCGTGCTCCGGTGGCAAGCCAACGGGAAAGTGGCGTGCTCCGGTGGCAAGCCAACGGGAAAGTGGCGTGCTCCGGTGGCAAGCCAACGGGAAAGTGGCGTGCTCCGGTGGCAAGCCAACGGGAAAGTGGCGTGCTCCGGTGGCAAGCCAACGGGAAAGTGGCGTGCTCCGGTGGCAAGCCAACGGGAAAGTGGCGTGCTCCGGTGGCAAGCCAATGGGAATGTGGCGTGCTCCGGTGGCAAGCCAACGGGACTGTGGCGTGCTCCGGTGGCAAGCCCACGGGACTGTGGCGTGCTCCGGTGGCAAGCCAACGGGACAGTGGCGTGCTCCGGTGGCAAGCCAACGGGACAGTGGCGTGCTCCGGTGGCAAGCCAACGGGAAAGTGGCGTGCTCCGGTGGCAAGCCAACGGGAAAGTGGCGTGCTCCGGTGGCAAGCCAACGGGAAAGTGGCGTGCTCCGGTGGCAAGCCAACGGGAAAGTGGCGTGCTCCGGTGGCAAGCCAACGGGAAAGTGGCGTGCTCCGGTGGCAAGCCAACGGGAAAGTGGCGTGCTCCGGTGGCAAGCCAACGGGAATGTGGCGTGCTCCGGTGGCAAGCCAACGGGACTGTGGCGTGCTCCGGTGGCAAGCCAACGGGAAAGTGGCGTGCTCCGGTGGCAAGCCAACGGGAAAGTGGCGTGCTCCGGTGGCAAGCCAACGGGAAAGTGGCGTGCTCCGGTGGCAAGCCAACGGGAATGTGGCGTGCTCCGGTGGCAAGCCAACGGGACTGTGGCGTGCTCCGGTGGCAAGCCAACGGGAAAGTGGCGTGCTCCGGTGGCAAGCCAACGGGAAAGTGGCGTGCTCCGGTGGCAAGCCAACGGGAAAGTGGCGTGCTCCGGTGGCAAGCCAACGGGAAAGTGGCGTGCTCCGGTGGCAAGCCAACGGGAATGTGGCGTGCTCCGGTGGCAAGCCAACGGGACAGTGGGGTGCTCCGGTGGCAAGCCAACGGGACAGTGGCGTGCTCCTGTGGGAAGCCAACGGGAAAGTGGCGTGCTCCGGTGGCAAGCCAACGGGAAAGTGGCGTGCTCCGGTGGCAAGCCAACGGGAAAGTGGCGTGCTCCGGTGGCAAGCCAACGGGAAAGTGGCGTGCTCCGGTGGCAAGCCAACGGGAAAGTGGCGTGCTCCGGTGGCAAGCCAACGGGAAAGTGGCGTGCTCCGGTGGCAAGCCAACGGGAATGTGGCGTGCTCCGGTGGCAAGCCAACGGGACTGTGGCGTGCTCCGGTGGCAAGCCAACGGGACTGTGGCGTGCTCCGGTGGCAAGCCAACGGGACAGTGGCGTGCTCCGGTGGCAAGCCAACGGGACAGTGGCGTGCTCCGGTGGCAAGCCAACGGGAAAGTGGCGTGCTCCGGTGGCAAGCCAACGGGAAAGTGGCGTGCTCCGGTGGCAAGCCAACGGGAAAGTGGCGTGCTCCGGTGGCAAGCCAACGGGAAAGTGGCGTGCTCCGGTGGCAAGCCAACGGGAAAGTGGCGTGCTCCGGTGGCAAGCCAACGGGAAAGTGGCGTGCTCCGGTGGCAAGCCAACGGGACAGTGGCGTGCTCCGGTGGCAAGCCAACGGGACAGTGGCGTGCTCCTGTGGGAAGCCAACGGGAAAGTGGCGTGCTCCGGTGGCAAGCCAACGGGAAAGTGGCGTGCTCCGGTGGCAAGCCAACGGGAAAGTGGCGTGCTCCGGTGGCAAGCCAACGGGAAAGTGGCGTGCTCCGGTGGCAAGCCAACGGGAAAGTGGCGTGCTCCGGTGGCAAGCCAACGGGAAAGTGGCGTGCTCCGGTGGCAAGCCAACGGGAAAGTGGCGTGCTCCGGTGGCAAGCCAACGGGAATGTGGCGTGCTCCGGTGGCAAGCCAACGGGACTGTGGCGTGCTCCGGTGGCAAGCCAACGGGACTGTGGCGTGCTCCGGTGGCAAGCCAACGGGACAGTGGCGTGCTCCGGTGGCAAGCCAACGGGACAGTGGCGTGCTCCGGTGGCAAGCCAACGGGAAAGTGGCGTGCTCCGGTGGCAAGCCAACGTTAAAGTGGCGTGCTCCGGTGGCAAGCAAACGGGAAAGTGGCGTGCTCAGGTGGCAAGCCAACGGGACTGTGGCGTGCTCCGGTGGCAAGCCAACGGAACTGTGGCGTGCTCCGGTGGCAAGCCAACGGGACTGTGGCGTGCTCCGGTGGCAAGCCAACGGGACTGTGGCGTGCTCCGGTGGCAAGCCAACGGGACTGTGGCGTGCTCCGGTGGCAAGCCAACGGGACTGTGGCGTGCTCCGGTGGCAAGCCAACGGGACTGTGGCGTGCTCCGGTGGCAAGCCAACGGGAAAGTGGCGTGCTCCGGTGGCAAGCCAACGGGAAAGTGGCGTGCTCCGGTGGCAAGCCAACGGGAAAGTGGCGTGCTCCGGTGGCAAGCCAACGGGAAAGTGGCGTGCTCCGGTGGCAAGCCAACGGGAAAGTGGCATGCTCCGGTGGCAAGCCAACGGGAAAGTGGCGTGCTCCGGTGGCAAGCCAACGGGAAAGTGGCGTGCTCCGGTGGCAAGCCAACGGGGAAATGGCGTGCTCCGGTGGCAAGCCAACGGAAAAGTGGCGTGCTCCGGTGGCAAGCCAACGGGAAAGTGGCGTGCTCCGGTGGCAAGCCAACGGGAAAGTGGCGTGCTCCGGTGGCAAGCCAACGGGAAAGTGGCGTGCTCCGGTGGCAAGCCAACGGGAAAGTGGCGTGCTCCGGTGGCAAGCCAACGGGAAAGTGGCGTGCTCCGGTGGCAAGCCAACGGGAAAGTGGCGTGCTCCGGTGGCAAGCCAACGGGAAAGTGGCGTGCTCCGGTGGCAAGCCAACGGGACTGTGGCGTGCTCCGGTGGCAAGCCAACGGGAAAGTGGCGTGCTCCGGTGGCAAGCCAACGGGAAAGTGGCGTGCTCCGGTGGCAAGCCAACGAGAAAGTGGCGTGCTCCGGTGGCAAGCCAACGGGAAAGTGGCGTGCTCCGGTTGCAAGCCAACGGGAAAGTGGCGTGCTCCGGTGGCAAGCCAACGGGAAAGTGGCGTGCTCCGGTGGCAAGCCAACGGGAAAAGGTGTGCTCCGGTGGCATGCTAATGGTAAAAGTGTGCTCCAGTGGCATTCTAACGGTAAAGGTGTGCTGCGGTCACATGCTAATGGTAAAGGTGTGCTTCGGTGGCATGCTATCGGGAATAGGTGTGCTCCGATGGCATGCTAACGGGAATAGTTGTGCCCGGTGGCATACTAACGGGAAAAGGTGTGCTACGGTGGCATGCTAGCGGGGAATGGTGTGCTTCGGTGGCATGATAACGAGAAAAGGGGCACTCCATTGGCACCACAATGGTCAAGGGACTTGGAAATGTCACATGTGAAGTCATACTCGCATAGTGTCTGTTGCTGCAGGGATCAAAAGAGCGACCCGGTGGAACAAGATGTGGACACTGCGCGGCAGATGGTGGTTTAAGGACAGCAAACAGCAAAATAAGACCAAGCAACAGCAAGAAAACAATCCAAGAATTACCGCAGCAGACAAGTAAGTGATTGTGATTCTTTTAAACGGTGATGTATGATCAGATGAAGTGGAATGCAGTAAGTTTGGAAATATGATTAACATGTTAATAAAGTGTCTGAAATGTATGAGCGAGAAAGAGAAAAAGGTGGCTTGTTACAGGGGGACAGCTGAGAGTAGGGAGTTGCAGAGAAAGTCCTTGTGACAGGTTTAGGATGTATACGGCTGTTTATTGCCTCCTCCACATACAAAGGCAGGAGATGAGACTATCAAACTATTGAACTTGGAGTTGTCAGTAATGTTGGAGGTGAAATTAATAAAGCAAGTAAAATGGGAAAGAAAAAAAGGGGTTGTATGTTTGCCTGGTCAGAGGGATGTTTGCCTGGTCATGGGGATGTTTGTATGGTCAGGGGGATGTTTGCCTGGTCAGGGGGATGTTTGCCTGGTCAGGGGGATGTTTGTCTGGTCAGGGGGATGTTTGCCTGGTCAGGGGGATGTTTGGTCAGAGGGATGTTTGTCTGGTCAGGGGGATGTTTGTCTGGTCAGAGGGATGTTTGCTTCACGTTGGGGAAGAGGGAAAGGACTGAATGATCCGGCACCTGTACTATCCACAGGATGGTCAGCTAGTGCCGCCATAGGGAAAGAGCTGACTGTTATGTTCTGCTACCAAAGCTAAGGAAAGAGAGGAGATCTGTCCCTACTATAGGACTCAGCTGAATCCCTACGATGTAACAGGGAACCTGATCCTGCGATCAGACCTGCTAAAGTCCTAATCTAGTCTGTACGGAGACCTATAGATGTGGGGAGGGAATCCCTACAAGTACTAAGGACTGGGAGGAATATGGGACACCTCCTAACAGAAATAGTAGCAGACAGAAGAACAAACAAAATAGATAGAACATAGAGGTCCGTAGACCAAGCAAACTAACAGAGTTAGATACAGAGCACAGGCTAGCTAGAAAGTAGATATACAATGAAGTCCAGCAAAGCCAGAAGGGCGGAGCAGGATTAAATAGGCCAACAAGGTCATGTGACCAGCAAAGGAAAAAAAACCTAACAGCAAGGTTCTAACAGTACCCCCCCTTCTAAGAGGATCCTCCGGATCCCCTAGGACCAGGCTTATCAGGAAATCTCCTGTGAAACGCTCTGATAAGTCTGGACGCGGAAACATCATCTGACCTCACCCAAGAGTTATCCTCGGGTCCGAAACCTTTCCAGGCCACAAGATACTGCAAACTACCTCTATACCGTCTAGAGTCAAGGATGCGAGAAATTTCATATTCCCCGTCCTCCACCACCGGAGGAACAGAGGCAGAGGCGTCACCATCCGACACAACAGCTTTTTTTAACAGAGAGACATGAAAGACCGGATTAATTCTCCAGGAGGTAGGAACCTCCAACCTAACAGCAGATTGGTTGACAACCTGAAGCACCTTAAAGGGCCCTACAAACTTGGGACCCAATTTCTTAGAAGGAATCCTCAACCGCAGATTCCTAGAGGACAACCAAACCATGTCACCAACAGCGAACAAAACCTCCTGTCGTTTCCTATCAAAGTAGTCTTTAGATTTTCTGTTGGCCTCCTGAAGATTACCACGCACATCCGTCCAAACTCTTTCCAAATCACCGGAAAAATTCTCCTCCTCAGGCACGGCAGATCCCAACTTGGAGAACGACCCAAACGACGGATGTCTCCCAGAACAACAAAAAAAAGGCGAACAACCAGCAGAAGAAGATGTATGATTGTTCAGAGCAAATTCGGCAAGTGGCAGAAACTCAGACCACCCCTCTTGATTGTCTGCCACAAAACAACGCAAGAACTGCTCAACATCCTGGTTTTTCCTTTCTGTCTGGCCATTAGATTCAGGATGATATCCGGACGAAAACGACAAATGAATTCCCAACCTGTCACAAAAGGCACGCCAAAAACGAGCCACGAACTGAGGACCCCTATCAGAAACAATGTCAGTAGGAACGCCATGAAGTCTGACAATTTCCTTGACAAAGGCCTTAGCGAGAGTTTTAGCGCAGGGCAGTTTGACGAAGGGAACCAAGTGACACATCTTGCTAAAACGGTCCACGACCACCCAGATGACAGTAAAACCCTCAGAGGGGGGAAGGTCAGTTATAAAGTCCATAGCCAAATGTGTCCAAGGAGCACTGGGGACCTCCAAAGGACAAAGCAACCCCGCAGCAGGAGTATGTGAGGACTTAGATCTAGCACATATAGTACATTGGCGCACCCACTTAATGACTTCCTTCTGCCATCCAGGCCACCAAAAACTGCGACCCACCAGTCTCTTGGTCTCAGAGATTCCGGGATGACCTGCCAACCGAGATTCGTGACACTCAACAAACAAATCTCTCCTAAAGGTCCCAGGCACAAACAACCTCCCATGAGGAGTGTTAGATGGGGCATTCTCCTGAGCTTTAAGAATCTCATCTTCCAAAACGGAGTCTAAAGCAGCTATCACAACACCTTCTTGTAAAATGTTTTCCTCTTTCTCAGCACCGACTATGGGAGAAAAACTGCGAGACAAGGCATCCGCCTTAACATTCTTAGTACCAGGGATGTAAGTAACGGAGAAATTAAACCGCGAGAAAAACAGTGCCCACCTAGCCTGACGGGCATTCAGGCGCTTGGCAGCATCAAGATATATCAGATTTTTATGATCCGTAAGAACCTGAACGGGAAATTCCGCACCTTCCAAGAAGTGGCGCCAGTGTTCAAATGCGAGTTTAATAGCCAATAATTCCCGATTACCAATATCGTAATTCAATTCAGTCTCCGAAAATTTTTTTGAAAAAAAGGCACAGGGATGTAATCCATCCCCGTTATCCTGAGACAATACTGCGCCAACCCCCACAGAGGAAGCATCAACCTCAACCAAAAACGGCCTAGTAACATCAGGCTGCATAAGGATGGGAGCAGAGGTGAACCTCTCCTTGAGATACACAAAAGCTTCAATGGCCTCAGAAGACCACTGAACCGCATCAGCACCTTTCCTGGTGAGATCAGTCAGAGGTTTGACAATACTAGAAAAATTTTTTATGAATTTTCTATAGTAATTGGCGAAACCCAAAAACCTCTGTATCGATTTCAAACCAATAGGCCTAGGCCATTCCTGCACAGCCTGAACCTTAACCGGATCCATCTCAAAACCTTTGCTGGAGATAATGTAGCCCAAAAAACTAATTCTCTGTACAGCGAACTCACATTTCTCCAGCTTAGCAAAAAGCGAATTGTCCATTAATAACTGTAATACCTCACGCACGCTCCGCCAATGAGACTCCAGATCTGGCGAATAAATCAAAATGTCATCCAAATACACAACCACATTTTTACCGATCAAAGGTCTAAGGATGTCATTAATCAGATTCTGAAAAAATGCAGGAGCATTAGTAAGACCAAAAGGCATAACCAGATTCTCAAAATGACCCACAGGAGTGTTAAAAGCAGTCTTCCATTCATCACCCTCCTTCATGCGCAACAGATTGTATGCCCCCTTAAGGTCAATTTTAGAGAACCACTTGGCCCCCAATAACTGGTTAAACAGATCAGGAATCAATGGCAGTGGGTAAGGATTGCGTACCGTAATTTTGTTAATCTCACGAAAATCCAGACAAGGACGTAAACCGCCGTCCTTTTTTTTTACAAAAAAAAATCCAACCGCCACAGGAGACTTAGAGGGCCTAATGTGACCGGCGGCCAAACTTGTCTGTATGTATTCCTCCAAAGCCTTCCTCTCAGGAATAGTAAGGTTAAATAAACGACTTTTAGGAAGAGTCGCTCCAGGGACAAATTCAATAGAACAATCATAGTCTCTATGGGGAGGCAAAACCTGCGATTCTTTCTCAGAAAAAACTCTCCAAAAATCCTGAATAGGAACAGGCAATTCTCCCCTATCCAAAGCTGCAATACGCCCGTTACAACACTTGTCATAACATTTATGGCTCCAGGATTTAATTTCACTGGTAGACCAATCCAGTACAGGATTGTGAAATTTTAACCAGGGCAAACCCAATATTACTGGAGAAGGCAAGTTATTCAACACTACCAAATCCAATTTCTCATGGTGAACACCATTAATAGTGAGAGGAAATTCACTGACCTTGAGAGTAATATTCTTCAAAGGGGAACCATCCACAGAAACCACAGCAATGGGGGATGATAAAGGTTCAGGTTTTAAATTGAGTTTTTCCACGAATCCCCCATCAATTACATTCAGTGTAGACCCACAATCAACAAACACCCGAAATTCCATTAATTTTTCCTGAGCAATCGTGGAAGCAGCTAAAAATATACCCTTGGAATTTAAACAGGCAATACGGGCGTGACTGACCATTTTTTTTTCTTTCTTCATACGAAGCTCACAGCCTTTAATCAAATGACCAGATTTTCCGCAATAGAAACACAAGCCTTCCGAAAAACGACGGTCTTTTTCTTGAGAGCGAGGTGCCACCGATCCAATCTCCATCGGTTCACCACTGTTAGTACACACATTATCATAACCAGAAACTGACATAGCAGAGGATTTGCTCTCATTAACCCTAGCATGCAGTCTTCTATCCACCCGTATAGCTAATTGCATAGCCTGTTGCAAATCCTCAGGTGTAGGATAAGCAATTAGCAGGTCTTTAACCCTTTCACTGAGCCCAGCAAGAAATAGACTTTTCAGAGCAGAATCGTTCCACCCTGTTTGAGTGGACCAACGACGAAAATGAGTACAATATTTTTCCACATTACCTGATCCTTGTTTTAAACGTCTCAACTCAGTCTCAGCTGATGCCACACGGTCAGGATCATCATATAATAGTCCTAAAGCAGAAAAAAAACTATCCACTGATCTGAAGCATGTATCACTAGGTTGCAAAGAAAAGGCCCACTCCTGAGGCTCTTTGCGCAAAAGTGACATTATGAACCCTACGCACTGGGATTCATCCCCAGAGGACTTGGGTCTCAAACGAAAATACAATAAGCAAGCATTTTTAAATGAAAAAAATTCTCGATGTTCACCAAAAAATAAATCCGGCAAACATACCTTAGGCTCCAAGAAATATGCTCCAGGACAGTTACTCACGTGCTGACGGAGCTCGGCCACTTCCAGAGAGAGTCCCTGCAGGTGTTTAGCCAAATCCTGAACCGACACCATGATGGAACAAAAAAAATCTTTCCTTAGAGAATTTGCAGGCTGGACTTACTGTTATGTTCTGCTACCAAAGCTAAGGAAAGAGAGGAGATCTGTCCCTACTATAGGACTCAGCTGAATCCCTACGATGTAACAGGGAACCTGATCCTGCGATCAGACCTGCTAAAGTCCTAATCTAGTCTGTACGGAGACCTATAGATGTGGGGAGGGAATCCCTACAAGTACTAAGGACTGGGAGGTATATGGGACACCTCCTAACAGAAATAGTAGCAGACAGAAGAACAAACAAAATAGATAGAACATAGAGGTCCGTAGACCAAGCAAACTAACAGAGTTAGATACAGAGCACAGGCTAGCTAGAAAGTAGATATACAATGAAGTCCAGCAAAGCCAGAAGGGCGGAGCAGGATTAAATAGGCCAACAAGGTCATGTGACCAGCAAAGGAAAAAAAACCTAACAGCAAGGTTCTAACACTGACCTAGTGTCACTATCAATCATCTGAGTCTGCAGTACAACTGATTAGGGGTCCAGCAGGGGGGCGCTGATGACACAGGTGGACCTTGGGCGGTTTTCTGGTTGCCGACGCTGCACCTAGAGGGTTTTCTTCATGTAATTATCCTCCTCACATTGCAGACTTGTGAACTTCATAAATATTCTTCATTTGCTTATTTTCTTCCTTCTCTCCCAAACACGTTGCTGAAGTGCTGTCTCACCCCCACTGCCCCCATCCAGAAGCTTCTTGTGGCTGCTGTTCAGTGAGATTTGTCCTCTATATACCAGCAGTCTGTGTATGGGCCTGTCTCTGTCTGATCCTCTCTGCTCTCCACCCCTGCACTCAGACATGGGAAACCCTGTACTCGGATTACTTCACATCTTGGTGAACAACAGCTGAAAGGACCCTATAAAGGAGCCTGTACCAGGCAGGTGACAGCGGTGCAGCATTGTGCTTGTGGGGGCAATCGGGCGGTGGAGTCAGAAATTGGGGAATACTTGGGTGCTCTCTGGGTGGACAATATTAGTGCTGCAGTAATTTCCCACAAGTTTTTGCACAGAGCGGCCACTAATATAAAATAAAGTAAAACAATTGTGCCCTGTAAATAATGGCTGTGCTTTGCTACAAATGCTTCATGCTTGCAGGAGGTTTTTTTTTCTTTAATAAATTTTATTTAGTTTATAATTGATTTTTTCTCTTTCTGCTAGATATCAGCACATGATAGAGGCCGTACGGGACTGATATAAGAAGTTCTTGGCTGAGAAGGAAAGAAGTTTCATTCCTCCATGAGCTGCAGTTCTTTGTGTCCAGTCGGGAGCTCTATTAGTAAGTATCAGCGGCGCAGACATTTCCGGGAAGGTTCCAATTGGCCGAATACAAGACGTTCATTAAACTCTTCATTTGAAATAAACGTCTGGTTATCATCCACAATACTTAATACCGGTCACTTGTCACAAATTTGTATATTTTTTACCTGTTATAAAATGCTGCTGATCCCTTGAATCTTTTCTTTTTTTTTGTCATTTTAGACAAAACATTACATATTCCTGACAAGTCCCAGGTCTTTTCACACCACTCGTTTTGCAGGTTCTTTAATACTACAGCACTTACGTTATTGGGGTCATTTTTGTGCAGTTTGCAGTTACATGATTTTTTATACATGTTTTTTTTTAGCTTTGTCTTGTTATTACATCACATTCATCTTTTTCCTCTCTTGCTTTCCTGGACTGAAGTAAACATATCTCCAAGTCACTCTGAGCTGCCGGCAGGAGAGATGGACCCTCAGGAGCCTCCTAGTCTCCAGAATCCACATGAAGGAGAAGTCCAAGAACAAGAAAGGCCTCCGACAGCAGAGCAACCTGTCCGCCAAAAAGTCCCAGAAGAAGAAGCGATGGTCCCGCAGCTCATCTGTGTTTTTCCTAAATGTGGATTATACTTTTACTGATTGTAATTTTCTTGGTCGATACCAGATAAAGTTTTGGATGACAACTGTCTGGACTTGTGTCTTATTTTACATTTCTCCTTTTTTCTTCTTGCTTCCCCTCCAGTGAGATCTGGCTTAGGTGATAAAAGCCTTTCTCTATCCGGCATTTTTTCAGCAGGCTGGAGAAAGACTTTCTGGATGATAACTTGCCTTAGTCTCAGATGCCCATACACTAGTTAGCTTTAGACCGGACGCTTGTCCACACAACACATCCCGATTCCCCCATATACATGAATGTGGTTATATGTGTGGGGGAGATGGCCCCATACACAGCACATGGTCGGCTGCTCCAGCAAAAATCCTTGGGTTTGACCTACCTTCCTGTAATATATATGGGGGGCCATTAGTTGGATGTTTGCAGGACCCCTCTTTGTCCGACAGCTTCCCTCCCCCACACATAGCAAGCAGTGAACAGACAAGCTACCTTCCCGCACATACAGCATATATAGCATATAAAGAAAAAACCTAGAAGTCTGAACTGAAACATAAATTGATGTGCATGCAAAATGTAAATGCATGTTCACACAAGGCCACTAGACAAAGAAAAACCAAAGACAAGCAAAATACCCAAGTAACTGGAAGTAAATGGGTAAATCGCACAGTGCAAAAATAATAAATAATGAAGGGTATTTAGTTAACATAATTTTGATCAAAATAATGTAAAAGCTATCCCGCCACATCACGGCAACCCTTATGGGACAATCCTAACTCTAATATTAAAACCTTACCATTTGTCAAGTGACGTACATATGGATAAGCGCAGAGAGACTGACCCCCTAGTAGAAGCATAGACCTGAGGCAGAATAAACATTTCAGCTCAGACAAAGGGTGGCCACACCCTAATATGTACTAAAGCACACTGAACTACAAAGAAAAAACCTAGAAGTCTGAACTGAAACATAAATTGATGTGCATGCAAAATGTAAATGCATGTTCACACAAGGACACTAGACAAAGAAAAACCAAAGGCAAGCAAAATACCCAAGTAACTAGAAGTAAATGGGTAAATCGCAAAGTGCAAAAATAATAAATAATGAAGGGCATTTAGTAGTGAAGAGCGAGCACTAAAATGCTCGGGTGCTCAAAGCTCGGGCCGAGCTCGCCATGATACTCGGTTGCTCGACCTGAGCCACGAACCCAATGTTAGTCTATGGGAGACCCGAGCATTTTCGCGGCGGAATCCCCGGCTGTCTTTTAAAAGCCTAACAAGTGCCCAAAACGATAGTGACAGTGCTCAAATGACATGGGGACAGCATGGGGATCGCCCCAGGAAGCATTTCTGACCCCCAGGTCACTTCTGTCAACAACGTGGTCAGAGGTATTAAGCCACTTTTAAGGGCTCACAATAAAACGTTCAAAAACTAAACTGAAACTGCTTTCCTGTGAAATATGTTAAGGAAGTTCCTTTCCAGGGTAAAGACTTGTGTATAAGGTAAAATAAATAATCAAAAAAAAAAAAATACTCCTCCACACCTTGGGCTATGTTCACAAGTAGCATTTTTAATGCGTTTTTGCACTTTAGTATTGCTTCAACCGTGACAAATGCATTCACCGGGAAATGTCATTTTAACATTTTACAACCTTATCTGGCCATGTGCTATGTGACACATGCATACAGTGCTGAAAAGACATGGGGACAGCATGGGGAAGACCCCTGGAAGCATCTCTGACTCCCCGGTCACTGCCTAAAAGTGTGCCCATCAGAAGTCATCCTTGCCGCATCAGAAGATGCAGACTTGCAACTATCCCCGTGCAAGTTCTTGTCCCAGGGCAGGGTTCAATTGTACCTCCCTCATTCCTTGCAATGCAAGCGCAAATATGCAGCCAACCACCCACCCACCCCCAGGCTGCAATACCATACTGCTTGCTTGCACTTGAAATTGGGCCTTTTAGGCATGTGGAGGCGGAATCTGGCCACCATGTCATGGCAGCGTTGGCGGCCTTTTATCCATACTCAGTCCCCAGCGGCCCGGTGGCGGGGTGTCCACACTCGGTCCCCAACCGCCAGGGGGCGGCCGGGTGTCCATACTCGGTCGCCAGCCGCCTGGGGGCAGCCGGGTGTCCATGAACGGTCCCCAGCCGCCCCTATTTCTCCTTGGAACATCCCCCCACACACTTTTCTTAGCCTGGCCTGCTTTAGGGCAGCATTGAACGAGCCCACCAGAGAACCAGACTCCTCCGGTGGGCCCTGGCTTCTCCATCAGGGGAGTTGAGAGTGCCAAGGTGAGGACCATGATGATGATACAAGTTAGCATCTGCTTTGTTTTGTTGGAATGCAAGCGCATGTATGTAGTAGCGGCAAGGCCTGAGGTGGTCAGCGTTTTGGCGCATATCCTACCTCCTCCGAGGATTGCTGGATGTTTTCCTGCTACTATCCCAGTTCTATGACTCCCGTTAAAACAAAGCTTCAAGTGATGAATGATGGATGAGGTGGTGGCAAAGGAGAGCAGGAGGAACAGGGACCATTCACATCAATATCAGGCCAGTCAACCACACATGTCTTGTAGGATATGTTTCTGTAACAAAAGAAGCGGTTTGGCTACACAGTTATAGGGCATACAGTGAGTGCAATGCCTACCAAAAATTTTGAGGCACTCCAATGTACCTTGGAAATAACATGGAGGTCAGAGAGCCTTAACTAAACAGTTTTTTCCATTTATAGCAACTGGGTCTCCTGTACACTGTTGGCCTAAACAGTGAATGGAAGGCTTTCCAAAAATTATGAGGAACTGCAATGCCCCTTGAAACAGACGTGGATTACAGCGTACTAAAAACCTTCTACCCACTATTGGGGAGTGGGTCTCCCTTAGTATTCGCCTTTGCATTGAAAAGCAAAAGCTGACTAAAATTAGGAGGAAATGCAATGTCCGTTGGAAGAGTTGTGGAGGTTAGAGGCAATTAAAAACAACATTTCAATACCCCTAGGAAGAGCTGTGGAGTTCAGAGTGGCTTAAGAAGACTGTTTTAATGTCCCTTTGAAGAGACATGGAGGTCACAGTAGCTTAACAAGATGGTTTTAATGCCCCTCGGAAAAGACGTGGAAGAGGGGCTTTTAATGCCCCTTCCAAGAGCCATACAGTACAGCATAGTACAAACATTATTCCCATTATTGGGGAGTGTGTATCCCATAGTCATTGCTTATGCCTTCCAAGCAAAAGCTGCCAAAAATTGGAACGGAGGAACTTGCAATGCCCCTTACAAGAGCCATGCAGTACAGCATATTCCAAACATTATTCCCATTATTGGGGAGTGGGTCTCCCATAGTCTTTGCTTATGCCTTCCAAGCAAAAGCTGCCAAAAATTAGGACGAAGGAGCTTGCAATGCCCCTTACAAGAGCCATGCAGTACAGCATATTACAAACAATATTCCCATTATTGGGGAGTGGGTCTCCCATAGTATTTGCTTATGCCTTCCAAGAAAAAGCTGCCAAAAATTAAGAGGAACTGCAATGCCCGTTCGAAGAGTCGTGGAGGTTAGAGTTAATTAAAAACAACATATCAATGCCCCTTGGAAGAGCTGTGGAGTTCAGAGTGGTTTAACAAGACGCTATTAATGCCCCTCAAAAGAGATGTGGAGGTCCCAGTAGCTTAAAAAGACGGTTTTAATACCCCTTGGAAAAGTGGTGGAGGTCCCAGTAGCTTAACAAGACGGTTTTCATACCCCTCGGAAAAGTGGTGGAGGTCACAGTAGCTTAAGAAGACGCTTTTAATGCCCCACAGAAGAAACGTGGAGATCCCAGTAGCTTAACAAGACGGTTTTAATGCCCCTTGGAAAAGTGGTGGAGGTTGCAGTAGCTTAACAAGACGCTATTAATGCCCCTCAGAAGAGACGTGGAGGTCCCAGCAGCTTAACAAGACGGTTTGAATGCCCCTTGGAAGAGACGTGGAGGTCACAGTAGCTTAACAAGACGCTATTAATGCCCCTCAGAAGAGACGTGGAGGTTCCAGCAGCTTAACATGACATTTTTAATGCTCCTCAGAAAAGTGGTGGAGGTCCCAGTAGCTTAACAAGATGGTTTTAATGCCCCTCAGAAACGTAGTGGAGGTCCCAGTAGCTTAACAAGACTGTTTGAATGCCCCTTGGAAGAGACGTGGAGGTCCCAGTAGCTTAACTGGCCGGTTTAAATGCCCCTTGGAAAAGTGGTGGAGGTCTCAGTAGCTTAACAAGACGGTTTTAATGCTCCTCAGAAAAGTGGTGGAGGTCCCAGTAGCTTAACAAGACGGTTTTAATGCCCCTTGGAAAAGTGGTGAAGGTCGCAGTAGCTTAACAAGACGGTTTGAATGCCCCTTGGAAGAGACGTGGAGGTCCCAGTAGTTTAACAAGACGGTTTTAATGCTCCTCAGAAAAGTGGTGCAGGTCCCAGTAGCTTAACAAGACAGTTTTAATGCCCCTTGGAAAAGTGGTGGAGGTCGCAGTAGCTTAACAAGACGGTTTGAATGCCCCTTGGAAGAGACGTGGAGGTCCCAGTAGCTTAACAAGACGGTTTGAATGCCCCTTGGAAGAGACGTGGAGGTCCCAGTAGCTTAACAAGACTGTTTTAATTCCCCTCGGAAAAGTGGTGGAGGTCACAGTAGCTTAACAAGACGCTTTTAATGCCCCTCGGAAGAGACGTGGAGGTCCAAGTAGCTTAACAAGACGGTTTGAATGCCCCTTGGAAGAGACGTGGAGGTCCCAGTAGCTTAACAAGACGGTTTGAATGCCCCTTGGAAGAGACGTGGAGGTCCCAGTAGCTTAACAAGACAGTTTTAATGCCCCTCGGAAAAGTTGTGGAGGTCACAGTAGCTTAACAAGATGCTTTTAATGCCTCTCAGAAGACGTGGAGGTCCCAGTAGCTTAACAAGATGGTTTGAATGCCCCTTGGAAGAGAAGTGGAGGTCCCAGTAGCTTAACAAGACGGTTTTAATGCTTCTCGGAAAAGTGGTGGAGGTCCCAGTAGCTTAAAAAGACGCTTTTACTGCCCCTCAAAAAAGTGGTGGAGGTCGCAGTAGCTTAACAAGACGGTTTGAATGCCCCTTGGTAGAGACGTGGAGGTCCCAGTAGCTTAACAAGACAGTTTGAATGCCCCTTGGAAGAGACGTGGAGGTCCCAGTAGCTTAACAAGACGGTTTTAATGCCCCTCGGAAAAGTGGTGGAGGTCACAGTAGCTTAACAAGTTGCTTTTAATGCCCCTCAGAAGAGAAGTGGAGATCCCAGTAGCTTAACAAGACGGTTTGAATGCCCCTTGGAAGAGACGTGGAGGTCACAGTAGCTTAACAAGACGGTTAGAATGCCCCTTGGAAGAGACGTGGAGGTCACAGTAGCTTAACAAGATGGTTTTAATGCTCCTCGGAAAAGTGGTGGAGGTCCCAGTAGCTTAACAAGATGCTTTTAATGCCCCTCGGAAAAGTGGTGGAGGTCCCAGTAGCTTAACAAGACGCTTTGAATGCCCCTTGGAAGAGACGTGGAGGTCACAGTAGCTTAACAAGATGGTTTTAATGCTCCTCGGAAAAGTGGTGGAGGTCCCAGTAGCTTAACAAGATGCTTTTAATGCCCCTCGGAAAAGTGGAGGTCCCAGTAGCTTAACAAGACGGTTTTAATGCCCCTTGGAAAAGTGGTGGAGGTCGTAGTAGCTTAACAAGACTGTTTGAATGCCCCTTGGAAAAGTGGTGCAGGTCCCAGTAGCTTAACAAGATGGTTTGAATGCCCCTTGGAAGAGACGTGGAGGTACCAGTAGCTTAAAAAGACGGTTTTAATGCCCCTCGGAAAAGTGGTGGAGGTCCCAGTAGCTTAACAAGACGGTTTTAATGCCCCTCGGAAAAGTGGTGGAGGTCCCAGTAGCTTAACAATACGCTTTTAATGCCTCTCAGAAGAGAAGTGGAGGTCCCAGTAGCTTAACAAGACGGTTTTAATGCTTCTCGGAAAAGTGGTGGAGGTCCCAGTAGCTTAAAAAGACGCTTTTACTGCCCCTCAAAAAAGTGGTGGAGGTCGCAGTAGCTTAACAAGACGGTTTGAATGCCCCTTGGTAGAGACGTGGAGGTCCCAGTAGCTTAACAAGACAGTTTGAATGCCCCTTGGAAGAGACGTGGAGGTCCCAGTAGCTTAACAAGACGGTTTTAATGCCCCTCGGAAAAGTGGTGGAGGTCACAGTAGCTTAACAAGTTGCTTTTAATGCCCCTCAGAAGAGAAGTGGAGATCCCAGTAGCTTAACAAGACGGTTTGAATGCCCCTTGGAAGAGACGTGGAGGTCACAGTAGCTTAACAAGACGGTTAGAATGCCCCTTGGAAGAGACGTGGAGGTCACAGTAGCTTAACAAGATGGTTTTAATGCTCCTCGGAAAAGTGGTGGAGGTCCCAGTAGCTTAACAAGATGCTTTTAATGCCCCTCGGAAAAGTGGTGGAGGTCCCAGTAGCTTAACAAGACGCTTTGAATGCCCCTTGGAAGAGACGTGGAGGTCACAGTAGCTTAACAAGATGGTTTTAATGCTCCTCGGAAAAGTGGTGGAGGTCCCAGTAGCTTAACAAGATGCTTTTAATGCCCCTCGGAAAAGTGGAGGTCCCAGTAGCTTAACAAGACGGTTTTAATGCCCCTTGGAAAAGTGGTGGAGGTCGTAGTAGCTTAACAAGACTGTTTGAATGCCCCTTGGAAAAGTGGTGCAGGTCCCAGTAGCTTAACAAGATGGTTTGAATGCCCCTTGGAAGAGATGTGGAGGTACCAGTAGCTTAAAAAGACGGTTTTAATGCCCCTCGGAAAAGTGGTGGAGGTCCCAGTAGCTTAACAAGACGGTTTTAATGCCCCTCGGAAAAGTGGTGGAGGTCCCAGTAGCTTAACAATACGCTTTTAATGCCTCTCAGAAGAGACGTGGAGGTCCCAGTAGCTTAACAAGACGGTTTGAATGCCCCTTGGAAGAGACGTGGAGGTCCCAGTAGCTTAAGAAGACGGTTTGAATGCCCCTTGGAAGAGACGTGGAGGTCCCAGTAGCTTAACAAGACGGTTTTAATGCTTCTCGGAAAAGTGGTGGAGGTCCCAGTAGCTTAATAAGATGCTTTTAATGCCCCTCGAAAAAGTGGTGGAGGTCGCAATAGCTTACCAAGACGGTTTGAATGCCCCTTGGAAGAGACGTGGAGGTCCCAGTAGCTTAACAAGACAGTTTGAATGCCCCTCAGAAGAGACGTGGAGGTCCCACTAGCTTAACAAGACATTTTTAATGCCCCTCGGAAAAGTGGTGGACGTACCAGTAGCTTAATAAGACGCTTTTAATGCCCCTCAGAAAAGTGGTGGAGGTCCCAGTAGCTTAACAAGACGGTTTGAATGCCCCTTGGAAGAGATGTGGAAGTCCCAGTAGATTAAGAAGACGGTTTTAATGCTTCTCGGAAAAGTGGTGGATGTCGCAGTAGCTTAACAAGACGCTTTTAATGCCCCTTACAAGAGCCATACAGTACAGCATTTTAAAAATATTATTCCCATTATTGGGGAGTGGGTCTCCCACAGTCTTTGCTTATGCCTTCCAAGCAAAAGCTGACAAAAATAAGGACGGAGGAACTTTCAATAATGACAACACGGACCATGGTCACCCTGGTGGTATAGTGGTGGTGGAGGCTGAGGATAAGGAGAAGAACATAAAACAGCCGAAATGAGGAAGCGTATACCCATGTGTGGGTGTGAAGCGGTGCATGTGAATACACCTTCCGAAATAACACAGTGGATTTGACTTTATGTTACTCTGCTGTCATTTGGTGGTGATGAGAAGTCTGGTCCAATCCAGCTACTGTTCATTTTGATAAGGGTCAGCTTGTCAGCATTGTCAGTTGACAGGCGAGTGCGCTTATCAGTTATAATTACCCCAGCAGCACTAAAAACACGCACCGATAACACGCTAGCGGCAGGGCAGGCCAGGACCTCCAAGGCGTACAGAGCGATTTCATTCCAAGTGTCCAGCTTGGATACCCAATAATTAAAAGGCACAGAGGAATCACGGAGGACGCTGGTACGGTCGGCAAGGTACTCCCTCACCATCTTTTGAAACTTTCCACTGCTTGTGAGAGTACCCCGCGCCTCAGGGCCTGTAAGCTGGGCAGGTCTCAGAAAACTGTCCCAGAATGTTGACAGTGTTCCCCTGCCTCTGCTGGATTGGAGTTGCCTCTCTCTCGCTTGTACGCCTTGGTTGGTCAACGAACTGTGACCTCTGCCGCTAGCGTGTTCAGATGGGAATTTTTTTTTAACAGTTCTGCAGCATGGGCCTTCTGGTACTGCCCCATTTTCGTAGACCTCTCCACCTCAGGAATAAGAGAGTGAAAGTTCTCCTTGTAGCGGGGGTCTAAAAGTGTCACCAACCAGTGATGACTGTCACCCAACATTTTGACAACGCGAGGGTCACGGTTAAGGCAGAGTAACATAAAGTCAGCCATGCGTGCCAGACTGGTAACGGGCAAGACTTCCGTGTCCTCACCAAGATGACGACTGACCATGCTCTCCTCCTCCTCCTCCTCTCCCCTGTCCTCAGGCCACCCACGCTGAACTGACAGTATGACAGTTGTACAGGTACTACCGTCTACAGCGCATGATACAAGCTCCTGTTCTTCCTCCTCCTCCTCTCCCTCATTGTCCCCCAATGCACGTTGGGATGAGATGAGGCTGGGCTGTGTGTAATCGACCGCTACGGCTTCTTGATCCATTTCATCATACTCTGGCTGCAATGCCTCCTCTTTAATTCTCTGCAGAGAGCATTGCAAAAGACAGACAAGTGGAATGCTGACGCTAATGATGACGTCATCGCCACTCACCATCTTGGTGGACTCCTCAAAGTTTGTCAAGATGGTACATACAGTACAGACCAAAAGTTTGGACACACCTTCTCATTTAAAGATTTTTCTGTATTTTCATGACTATGAAAATTGTACATTCACACTGAAGGCATCAAAACTATGAATTAACACATGTGGAATTATATACTTAACAAAAAAGTGTGAAACAACTGAAAATATGTCTTATATTCTAGGTTCTTCAAAGTAGCCACCTTTTGCTTTGATGACTGCTTTGCACACTCTTGAGAGACTGCCATAAAGACTGAGAGGAGGGGGCATCTTTGCATGCAGTATGGACAGGGGATTGCCATGCACACACAACAGGTGACACCCGCTGACACTGGTCATGGACCCTGGGGTTCGCCCCACAAAGTCGGGTGCTTTGCTGCCATGTGCCTGATCATGCTGGTGGTGGTCAGGCTGGTAGTTTTGTCACCCCTGCTGATGCTGGCATGGCAGGTGGTACAAATGGCCTTTTTGGGGATATCAGCAGAGTCTTTAAAAAAATTCCAGACTCTGGAAGACCTACAGGTTGTACTGGCAACGTCCCTCGTGTTGGTGTTAAGGGGAACTGTTGCCGGCCTTCTGTGTGCGGCCACCACACTGCTTTTTTCTGCCTGTTGGGGTACTCTGCCTCCCTCACCCTGTCTGCTGCTGGCCTCGCTCTGCATGTCCTCCTGCCACATTGGGTCAGTTACTAGATCATCCACCACCTCCTCCTCTTCCACTTGCGCACCACGATCCTCCTCCTCACTTCCTGGCAATTGTGTCTCGTCATCGTCAACCTCTTGTGACAAATTGCCAGCGTTGACTTCCTCTGGCCGTGGCTGTTCAAATATTTGGGCATCTCTACATGGGATCTCCTCTTCCACCACTTCAAGCGGAGCAGGCGAGGGGCACAAATCTGGAAATGGACCAGTGAACAGCTCTTCAGAGTGTCCAAGTGTGGGATCAGTTGCTGTCTGACGACATTCGGCATGGTGGGAGGGAGAAGCATCAGGGTGAGGAGGAGTATGCGGTCGAGACTCATGGCTACTAAGAGTTGACCGTGTGGAAGACAGACCGGAGGTGGTGGTGCCCAGGTAACTGGAAGTATTATCTGCTATCCAATTAATAACCTGTTCACACTGATCTGGTGTTGTTCTGTGCTTCCCTAGTAATTTGGTCAAGTAGTGGGAGCGAGAAGATATGGCTGTTGGTTGTGGCACATTTTCACCTTGGCCACGGCCCAGTCCTCTGCATGCACCATCACCAGAACGTCCACTTCCATGTCCCTTGCCACGCGCCTTGCCCATTGTAAAGTAAGTAAAATAGCTTACACTCGCACCATCAATGGAAAAAGGGTAATAAAGTAGATTAGAACCGTGGAAGAGGAAAACCACAGTTCTATTTCTCTGGCCTACACCCGACTCTTTTAAACAATCTGAACAATCAGGGAGAAACTATTACTGTTTTTCTTTACGGAAAAAATACCAAAAGGTGAATAATAGAGATTTTTTACCGTGGAATGGCAAAACCACAGTTATTGTTTACTGGGGTATACTAGAAAATTTTAAATAGAGATATTTGTGTCTGAACAATCAGGAGACAGTACTGTTTTTCTTTACAGCAAAAAATGCAAAAAAGCAGGATAATACAGAGATTTGACCCGTGGAACTGCAAAACCACACTTGTATTTCTCGGGCCTACACCAGACTATTTTCAACAGATATATTTGTGTCTGAACAATCAGGAGACACTACTACTGTTTTTCTTTGCGGCAAAAAATGCCAAAAGCAGGATAATAGAGATTTTTTACAGTGGAACAGCAAAACCACAGTTATAATTTACTGGTGTATATCAGACTATTTTCAACAGATATATTTGTGTCTGAACAATCAGGAGACACTATTAGTTTTTTTTTTTACGGTGACACATATTACTATAACTTGCACCCATAGTGCAAAAAAAAACAAAAAACCCAAAAAAACACAATAGGTTCAACCGTACTCAAATTGTTAACTAGGAGCAATGATTAGTGTGAATAATATAATATTTTGATTGGAGATGATCCAACCTCTGGTTCCACCACTGATCCTGAGAATGAAGGAATGGGGAACCTATCAGCTTTTTTTTTTCCTGCACAGCTGTGCTCCCAACCACCCACAGTGCAAAAAAAAACCCTAAAAAAACAATAGGTATAACCGTACTCAAATTGATAATTGGGAGCAACGATTAGTGTGAAGGATATAATATTGTGATTGGCGATGTTCCATCCACTGATTCTGAGAAAGAAGGAATGGGGAACCTATCAGCTTTTTTTCCTGCACAGCTGTGCTCCCACCCATTGCGCAAAAATACCCTAAAAAAATGCACATACTCAAATTGTTAATTGGGAGCAATGATGAGTGTGAAGGGATATAATATCTTGATTGGCGATGGTCCGACCTGTGGTTCCGCCACCGATCCCAAGAATGAAGGAATTGAGAACCTGTAAGCTTTTTTTTTCCTGCACAGCTGTGCTCCCAACCACCCACCCATAGTGCAAAAAATAAAAAAAACAATAGATCCAACTGTACTCAAATTGTTAAATTGGGAATGTGAAAAAAATAATGCATCCACTTCTTTCTAAATCAGGCTGTCAGACCCCCAAGAATGACATCCTAGTAATATGCCATGACTTATACCTCTTTAAATGTATGCAAAGGATAAACCTGGATATCCAGGTATACGTTCTATTGATTGATTTCTATAAGGGCCTATTTCCACACGTAAATGTGTATCTGCTACGGTCATGAATGATCGGCTGCAGCCCTTCCACGTGGCCAGTCAATGGATCCGCAAATCACAACAAGTAATTCAAGGAAATGGAAAAGTAAAAAAAAAATTTCTAGTAACATTGCATAGCGTACCGGTGATTGCGCTATTTAACTTGCCATCAGTGATTGACAGCATATAAATGGTTAAACAGCAGTGATTGACGCTCCGCTCTGGCCGCTGCTGTTACAGCAAGATGTCAGCTGTGTAGGATGGGGGCTCTGCTCCTAAGCCCACCCGAAACAGCAATCCAATGGACGGTTTCACACACCACATTATCCAGTGGTGTTTAATTTGCTTTTCTATTTAGGAAACAAAACCGTTTTAATAACGTTTTCCTTCTCTGGTATCTAGGAGCCATTTCAGCTATTTGTAAAGGGAATCTGTCAGCAGGTTTTTCTTGGCTATTCTGAGAGCAGCATGATGGGGTGAGCGCCACACTAGGAGTAGGACCACCGAGCCCAGAGCTATTGCAAGACGTGCAGACAATATATACCAGGTATGAATGAATCCAATACAACATTATTGTTACTTAGGAATTAACCTACTTGGATATAATACATCCCTTGAAATATGTATATACCAAAAGGTCATTATCTTGGGAATGCCTATATTGGCTTTTATTATTTAGGATTATATCCTTTTACTATGTGACCTAGGATATACTATCAGTATGCATTAGCACAATTGGAGCTACTACTATTTAGCCCTGGTGTCTCTGCAATTCAAATATTTACATTATACCTCCTCAATATTATATGGTATTACTATATATATGTGTGTGCGCTCTTTTCTTTGCCGCCATGTACCCAAATTATTATAATAAAGGTCTTTTGACACATTGACCCCTTGTCGGATGTACTATATATTGGTTGTTGTTGAGAGCAGCATGATGTAGAGACAAAGACCCTGATTCTAGGGACGTCTCACTTACAGGGCTGCTTGTTGTAGTTTTGATAAAAATCACACTTTTATTAGCAGAAGATTATCACTAGAGGACTAGTAAACCTGCAGCCAGGTAGTCCAACCACGCCCCCCACCACTGATTGGCAGTTTAAATACAGTGTACACAGAAAGCTGCCAATCAGTGGTGTGGGTGGGGTTATTATACAGAGCTCAGCATTCAGAGATCTGCATGAGAAAAAAAAAACTACAATTTTATCAAAATAACACCAAGCAGCCCCGTAAGTGATACATCGTTGGAATCAGGGCCTCGGATTATGCTGCTCTCAAATGGGATAGCAAAAACCTGCTGACATATTCCATTTAAAGGGGCAGACATGGTGCAAAATGTAAATTCTGCTGCAGATTTACTGCTGTAGATTTTTAATTCCTAAAAATCCCTGTAGATTCAGAGGATCTCAACCTTTTCGATGCAAATTATTTTCAAGACTTATTCACAGATATTATGAAATATTACAGTAGAAATAAAAAAAAAAAAAAGCACAATACCTAAACCCCCTCCTTGGGAAAAATATACGGCAAGTATAAGAAAGACAAAAATTTATTCTGGAGTCATATTGAAGTCTAAATAGAATTGTAACCATACAATGTAAACAGCAGTGAATGTAAGTAGGATCCACTGGATCTATATAAGAGGAACGTTTTCCAAAGCCGATCTTCTGAGCCCACCGCTATGCTGGCTGGACCGGCATTGTGATCGTCAGCACCTGGAATATACGTCACGTTTTACTGCAGCTCATAGAACCAAATGATAAGACGCAGAGCAGTGCGAGGCTTGTGACTCGCTATACACAAAATATACGACATGTTTGATGAATGGCATAAAGGAAAGCCGATGCATTCAGATGTCTCTGGGCAACTATATGTTGTGATAGATAAGTTCCTGTCAGGGTGAGGGGCAGCATCCTATCTGCTCACTCATCATGACAGGTTTACGACATGTTGACTCATGGACGTGATCAGTCAGTCAATCAATGACATAGATGAACGTTCTTGATTCCGACAGGTAGGTCAGAGATGTCCGTCTCAAACAGTTTACCTTCACCCATCTAGGATGGATGGCTGCTGACATCGTTGGCCATTATGTCCATACGCAATTATTATCCCCTAATTGTGATGTACAGTACAAATTTATATTGTGGTACCGTGTTAGCCAGAAAATTTGATGGAAATACTTTTATGCCCAAAAATGGCAAAAGTATTCTCGGAGTGATACCTTTATTGGCTAACCAAAAAAAATAAATATATGCAAACTTACAGAGCACACAGGCTCCTTCTTCAGGCGGGATTGCAAATGTTATGAATTCATGTGTAATATTGCCTGAAGAAGGAGCCTCTGTGCTCTGAAAGCTTGCATATATATTTTTTTCTGGTTAGCCAATAAAGGTATCACTCCAAGAATACTTTTGCCATTTTTGGGCATAAAAGTATTCACATAGAATTATTCACTAATTAAAACAATTTATTTTTGCTAAATAAATGTATAAATTTTTTAAAATTTTATTTTATACATTTTCTCAGAGAACCTCTTTAAGAAGGAGATTTCAGAATGGGCTATAAGACATGTCCAGCTTTGCTTAATTGTCTCACCTTACTGTCCTTGTTGAACTGAGCTCCACTTTGTTCTTGGATGATATTGTAAGGAATGAAGACGTCTAGATGATACAAATCGGGACGTCTGACTATTCTGTCTTCACCCAAGTCCAACACAAGAGATCTAGCAGAAGACTGTAAAGAGAAGACCAGCGTGGTAACAACGCTTATGTCGCTGAATGCTTCTGTACGGGAAAGAAAGTTGTAACCAACAAGTGCACAAAAATCTAAACTTTTATCTTGATACGTGGCCAACTAGAAGTTACTGTGTAGCTCCAGACGTCTCATACATTAAATCTGACACGTGGAGGAACTGCTCACAGAAAATGCTGAAAAATATTTTTTAGGATTCACACTGCATTAAAAGGGGTTGTCCACCACTTTAATACTAATGGAATATCCTTAGGATAGGTCATCAATATTAAATTGCCAGGCAACCCCTTTAAGTGAGGCATAATGAATGGTACCAGAATTTCACATAATGTAGCCTTCATTAGGCAGAAGGCCCACTCGGTTACATGAAGAAATCTGGGGTCCCCAAAAGCAAACCCAGTAATCACCAGATTCCCGTGTGGTGACTACTTCATCTGCTTTTTGGGAAGACCAGAACTGACCCCTATATTTAACCAAGTGGGTCCCCTCAAGCTACATTATCCTGTCTGATGAAGGCTACATTAGCTGAAACATTCTTCATCTTCATTATGCCTCATTTAACGCAATGTGAATCATGGACATGAGAAAAATCAAATTAAAAAATAAATACATTTAAAGCATTTTCTGTGCGATTCCTCCAAATGTCGCATTAATATAGAAAAAATAAAGAGCAGCGTGTTCTACACTATTGCAACAAGCCTCTTTCATCAGTTCTATCATCATTATAACATCATTTATATGCACCAGCACCATGGAATCAATGGCACTATATAATTAAATAATAATAATAATATATACATCTTCCCACCAGCTTGTTTTCCCTCTATCTCCTCTCTGGATCTATGAAGCCAGAACTGTCAAAGAAGAGGTGATGGTGGAGATGGAGGGGAAACAAGCAGGGGGGAAGGCTTATATAAATGACTGGTCCCGCAGTGAAGCACTGGGCGTCTGTGCTTGGTTTGAACAGTCGTTCTCTGCTGATAGAGTCGTTTACAGAGATCTTCCTTCCCATTCCAACAGCTTTCAAACACCCCACCATGGTATGAAAAAAAAATTATATCATCATCATCCAGCAAATGTGTCACAGCTGCCAGCAATTGGCTACGGTGGACACATCAAAGCTGTGATGATAAAAGTTGGCAGAGGAGGACCGGTAGCACGAGGTTGGCACAGACTTTTAATAAGGGAAGACTATTGGAAATCACATGAAATACAAAAAGGTCACAATCCTAAACCACATCTGAGGGTCTCACCACTTTAGGTAAAGAGATTTCAGCCACCAGAAAACTTGGGTGTCCTACAGGAGGTTCCGCCACAATCATGTAATCTGGTTTCACGGGTGAACTGATAAGAAAAGGAAGGAAGCAGTATACTGCAAGGGTACACCATCAATTTATGATCTGTTGGGGTCAATCTCTAATATAATAAAGGGGCACTGATGCTGGTAATGAGGAACAGCCCCTTTCACAGTCATTCCCTGCACATTGGCATCATGGCCTCCACTGTGCAGCGGAACGACCGCATAGATCCAGCAAAGTGAATGGGCTTAGCTGCATTTCTCCTGCACAGTGAATATCCGGGTAGCTGCCCCACACCAGCATATTCTTTAAAAAGGGCAGCAGGGTTACTTCCAGGCTGCAGCCCCCTTATTCTTGGAGTCCAAGAAGTTGGATATCTTATATCTTTTGTAAGATGGGATTCTAAAAAAAGTAAATGCATGCATTAAAGCTCAAAGTAACCCAAACCTTTCAACTTCTGAGATGAGAGACTTGCTTGGAGTTAGCTGGGAGGGTCTGTAGGAAAAAAATAAAGAACATAAAGGCATAATAGTTAAAACAACAAAAAAAAAACAATGTCCACATTGTTCTTACACCATAACAAGCCATTCTGCAACTTCCCCCATCTGTTGGGTATAACCCATCACCACGAGGAGTGGCGCTGCCCCATCTGTTGGGTATAACCCATCACCACGAGGAGTGGCGCTCACCCATCTGTTGGGTATAATCTATCACCTCAAGGAGTGTTGCTCCCCCATCTGTTGGGTGTAACCCATCACCACGAGGAGTGGAGCTCCTCCATCTGTTGGGTGTAACCCATCACCACGAGGAGTGGCGCTCCCCCATCTGTTGGGTATAACCCATCACCACGAGGAGTGGAGCTCCCCCATCTGTTGGGTGTAACCCATCACCACGAGGAGTGGAGCTCCCCCATCTGTTGGGTGTAACCCATCACCACGAGGAGTGGCGCTCCCCCATCTGTTGGGTGTAACCCATCACCACGAGGAGTGGCGCTGCCCCATCTGTTGGGTATAACCTATCACCAGGAGGAGTGGCGCTCGTCATACTTTGTGTCCCTAGGGGAAATGTGGTATTATAAGACATCCAATCAATTGAATGGCCGACCATGTACTGCATGGATGAGCGAGGAACATCAGAGAAGAAGCCGCCGATGCTCAACAGCAGCCTACTCTGTCGTCTTTTACAGACTGTATGCCATAGACTTGTACCTTAGAGTTGGGACTTACCCCATTATGTCCATTTCCTGAATCATCGGTTTTGATTTGGTTCTGATATTCTGTTCAAAAATGGATCCCAGGAACTTCCGATTTTTCAGCATTTTCCATTCTGAAGGGAAACCATAGATGATTAACAGGGTCGGACTGGAACTGAAACTCAGCTCTGGCATGTGAGAGCACGCAGGCCCGTCCGACGCGCGTTGAATGTGAAATATTTTCGTGAATGATTTGGGTATATGTCACAATAAAAATTGCTGCAAACTGCACTTTATCATCGATAGACAAAAAATGATATCATGTAAAATATAAACTTCCCTCCAGGAAAATGTTAATTTCTTTCAACTGGCGGGACGGACATATTTGTAATATAGAGCTCCATATTCCCAAAAACGCTATGTTTGATAGTACCAGGAAAAGCAGGAAAAGTGAATCCTTGCTGACTTAAAGCAGTTTCATGTCTATTCCTTCAGTAGTTTTGCAGCGTTTCTAAAGAACGGGAAAAAAAAAATCTCAAAAACGCAATATCAAGGGGATTTTCCTGCCGAGCGACACGTTTTTTGTGCAGAAATGTTCTTCCCTTGACAGTGTCCGATCGGACGGTTCGACGACGATTGGTAAATACAGGGTTAAGAGCCAGAATACCAGGTAAAAAGCCATTTTTGAAAGCCTCACAGCGTCAGAAACGTCTGCAGGGGCCAAAGAACATTGTAAATGGACCATTGAACAATGGAGAAATGTTATATGGAGCGATGAGACACGCATATCCATCTTTGGCAGCGACGGTGTCCGCTACGTTCGACGATGACCTGGAGAGGACTGGTTGCCAGAGGGTACAGTACCCACCATGAAGCCTCCTCTGAGTGTTATGGTAGGGGGCTGCGTGTCCAGAGATGCAGGTGGTCGGCTGCAGGTAATTGAAGAAACAGTTAATGCTGAAAAGTACATCAAGGAAGTCCTTCAGCTTAAACTCATTCCTTCGGCACGTGATGTATTTAGTGAAGGGACACCGTTTATTTTTCAGCAAGATGGAGCCCCATGCCACACAGCTAAAAAATGTCTCTCTTGGTTCAAGGACAAAAATGTCCAGCTATTGAATTGGCCAGGAAACAGCCCAGATCTCAATCCTATTGAGAATCTCTGGGCTCGGCTCAAAAGAGCGGTGTCAAAACAGCGGGCTTCACACAAGCAGGAACTCATTGCAGCCATCATCAAATCATGGCTTCATATCATCACACCATCTGATTTACACAAACTGGTAGATAGCATGCCAAGTAGATGCCAGGCCGTCATCAAGGCCGAGGGCTATCCAACTGAGTATTAACATTTAGTGTTAGATATGAAAATAGGACAAATCAATGGCTTTTCTCCCACAGTCATCTGAGTGACAATAGTCTCCAATTTGTTGACAAATGAACAAATTTCCTGCTAATATTGTGTTTCTATATGAGATTTTATTTCAACTTAAAAACTTTACTGTGAAATCAAAAACATTCATGAAATTTGTATTGGTATTGGCAAAATGCTAAAAATTCATAAATCTTGGGGGTGTTGCCTCAATTTTGGCCACTAGTGTATAGAGTTCCTCAGTATATTTATATGTTGTCCCCCATCACCTTTTTCATCTCTCCTTACAAGTATGCCTTGTATCTTAACTAAAACATGGTAGTAAGTAGCATATTAAACCCTTTTATAATGGGTAGTGTAGAATCGCTGCATATTTCAGGGTTATGCGCTCCTGAGGACTCATTAGTGCTGCCCTCCTCAGGCGAAACCTGGTTGTGACCTCGTATAATATGGGGCTAGCCGGTCTCACCTACCAGTTTGGGTCACAAACCCTTTTTCGTTTGCTTTGATGTTTTACTCATTGTTTATTACGTTTACACCCCAAATCTCTCCTAATCCTGGAGATCAAACCTATGAAAGCAATTTATGAATGATCGTAACACCTCTATGAAGGGTAATTATCATCTCCTTCATAAATATACATTTATATGTATAAATACATATGTGGTCAATGCATAGTACTGGCACATGACTTATCACTTTCCAGGACCTTACAAAGCACCAGGAACATTCATAAGAAGTGGAGGTGAAGCGATTCTGGCAACTTAATAGGAAAGGATTCTTTACAGTTAGAGCAGTCAGACTGTGGAATGCCAACCACAAGATATAGTAATGGCAGATAGCATAACAGCATTTATAGAAGGGCTGGATACTTTTTTAACAAAACATGACATTGTGGGTTATAAATAATCTAGTAATAGAAAATGTATAACTTTGGAGATAGACCAAGGACATTAAAGTTAAAACTTTTTCAACCTATGTAACTATGCAAGTATGCAGAATGCACATTAGGAAAATGCTTGAAATGCAATTCCCTATAATATTATTTTACAAGTAATTTCCTCTTAATTTTCTGCTTTGTAAAGTGCTAGTTATAAGCCCAATCTATGGATCTAAAAAGTGCAAAACACTCCTGAAACACTTGTACGTATGTTCTATAATCTTTATTTCTTATGGTGCCTAAGGGAAGCCGTAATGATAAGACTCCTGCTTGGTAACAAGTGCAGTTATTTGCCTCCATAATGAAAGTGAATTATCAATGATGAAAGGGTTAATACTTGGACCCTGCATCAGTAATAGCCCTTGTAGTAACCATGACAACTATTGTGAGGGCATAAACAAGTGTCATAAAGAAGATTCCATAAAAGAATGCCGCGCTGCCATGATCAGCGCCATTACTAATGATGCGCCTGAGGACCTTGAGCTTGACCACCCCACGTAATGTGCCAATGTTGGTGTAATTTGGAGGTTCTAGCAGGGAAAGGGGTTGTCTTCTTAGACACCCCGGGGGGAAGGGAAGGTAACAGAGGGGGGGTCCCCAAAACAGGATCCCCTTCTGTTACTATGTACAAAGAGCTGCTCTTCTTTGGGAGTTCATGGATGGATCCTTGACTTTAATGGGTGATAAATTGGGAGGGGGAGGGGATACTCATCCTATTAGGGGTTATCCATAATGAGCAACCCCTGTAACCAAGTACCCAACATCTTGAGAGACGGAGCTGGATCTGTAAGGGAGAAGTGGTAGATCCACCTGGGAAATCAGATCAACTAAATTCGTTCCAGCAATAAATGTGGTGACAGATAGCGCAGCCAGATCTCTCCCACATCCAGTTTATCACATTAATAGTCTATATTTGTTATGTCGCTCTCTGTAAATATGTAGAAATTCTAAAACTCCGTCATATATCGGCACTAACTCTCTAAGCCCAAGGGAAGGGCAGCCCTCCAGCCATGGTTCCCTAGAGGTTTCCTCCACAGGGGGTTTTCCTCTCCTGAGCGCTGGAGGGTGACTCTTCGTGAGTCGAGGGTTGTGCCATTTTCGGTGTCATGTAAATTTAAATAAAGTTGAGAACGTTTGACACCTAATTGCAATGATTTGTGTATTTATTTTGTATGTGTCTGATTCATTTTGTTTGGGAGTCGGGGTCCATCACACATCACTGAGTCATACGTCTGGACATCTGCCGCCAGAAATTTTGCTCCAGGGGTTGCCCCTGCTCTGGGGAGTTTGATGGAGCAGAGAAGACAAGAATTACAGAACTCATCCTCAGAATAAGGACTTCTATTACAGTACTACAAGCAGCTTCCTCGCCTCATTCACACAGTGAGTATTTTGGGCACTAATTTACATCAGTATTTGTAAGCTGAAAACCAGAGGGGAACAAACACAGTGAAAAATAGTAACTGAAACACTTTCACCTCTTCTGTTTTGGATCCACTCCTGGCGTCTGCTAACAAATACTGATGCAAAATATCGCCATGGAAGTGCCCTAAATTCTTACTGACTGATTTGACTGTTTGAGTAGCAGTCAAGCAACAGAGGTTGCAAGCGTTAAAGGAGTTTTCTGGTATCAAAAACCCCTGTCCCCCTTGCCATTTTTCTCTATCCTGAACCTGTGCTTCCTGCCCTGATCTCAGACTGTCTGACCTAGTCCTTGTCTTCGCTCTCCTGAGTCTGGTACCCTGGTACCTCCGGAATGCTGCTGCAGTCCCGGGAACTGCACTGAAGTGGTACCTGGTGTCTACCGGCGGCCCAGTCTATCCTCACCACCAGAGGTTCTAGTGGAGACCCAGTAGACACCTAGTCACAACCCTCCCGTGGGGCAGTGGGTCCATATCCACCAGGGTTACACCCACATAGCAAATGTGGTACCAATATTCAAGAAGGGGATAACATCTGAGCCTGGAATTTATAGGTCGGTAAGTTTAACTTGTACTGTGGGCAACAACTTTGAGGGTTTTCTAAGAGATACTAACCTGGAGCACCTCAATAAGAATAACCTAAACATATGATTATGAGGGATCTGTCCTGCAAACTAATCTGAAAAGATTCTATGGGAGGTAAGTTCAGGTTGGACCAGGGTAACTTAGTGGATGTTGTCTATCTGGACTTTTCAAAGGCATTTGATACGGTGCCATACAACAGGTTGGTACATAAAAATGTTCAATATATTATATGGTAAACTTGCTCCACGAAAGAACAAGTCCTTGTGTGGTCGATGGAAAAATCAAGGAAAAGATCAGTGATGCGGTCGTTACCTTTACAGCTCCATTTCGTACTTGTTCTCTAGTCCCTCCATGGCCACGGTGATAAAAAATTCCCTGAAAAGCTCATTATTCTAATAAAAAAAATACAAAGTAAGGAGCTGACACAAAGGAGAGCAGACAGCTCGTATGTCGGAATAAGCAATTGCAGTTACCGTAATTTTCTCAAAGAAGGTGCCATTAATCACTATGTCGTACGCCGAGCAGCCGCCTCTACCTGTAGGACAAAGTGCACCAGGACTTAGATACTTTGCGGTGCCGACTCAATCCATTGACCTTAGTAGGGCTGCTATGAATAAGTGGTATAAGTTCTTAAAGGGGAATCCAAGTAGTGGACAATCCCTCTAAGTCCCAAATCTAAACCAAAAAAGTTCAAAAGTCAACAACAAGATGTCAAACTTTATTCCGCAGACTGGAAGTGGACCTACCAGAACCTGTGGAGATGGCACCTTTGACCATTGAGGATTAGTAAGTTGTAATACTTGCTATTTTAACCCCTTTAAGGATATCTCTGGACTATCCCTTTAAAAAGAGAAGCGCTGTATTAAAAAAAAACGTACTATTATCAACTTCAACGTGGGGCTCTCCAAGGCTCATGGGGACTCGATAGCCGGAGGGATCATCAGATTCCAGGATGCTGACTAACTCCTGCTCCGTGAGGTCCGGGGACGCTGGGATCTGGTTCGACTTGCAGATGTTAATAAAGATTTTGGTATTTTTGGATGTGCGAGTTTTAATGCAGAAACCTAACACACAAATAAAAACAAAAAGTGAACAAAAACACAATAAAATCGGCAAAAGCCAAGCAGCATTTACATGTAATCAACTGCATAAGAAATTATGTGACCCCCCACGTTGGTTGCATCATGTGACCGTTGCAGTCAATAAGACCCCACTGCCCCACTGTGGTATCTGTCACATAATATGCACAAAGTAATCTGGATAATAATCAGAGGATGCCCATCTCACCCGGCTGGGGTCTGATCTCTCTGCTTTCTGGTAAGTTCGGTATTCTGCTCTCCATCTCCTGTTTGGCCTGAAATGAGGCAACAAGTGTGAATCAGTGAGTAACATGAACAGGATGGTTCTGCAAACTGATTTTTCCTGCACCAAAATAGTACAACTGTGAGGGGTCTAAAGCCAACAATACACATTAGGTAAATGCTGGAGACTGCCGCGCCCCCGGCGGCTGACGGAGGAGACATTCACCCGGTGATTGCTGGCCTCTCCAATTCATCTCTCGTACCTTCATCAGCATCTGTTCATACAGCGCTTCCTCCATGTTTGTGTTCATTTCTGCAGACAGCAGCGACTTGTCAGAGGCCATTTTTTCGGTCAAAGACAGAAGCTCAGAGATCTTGTTTTATAAGAGAAAACCTGAAAAATGAAAATATGTATTAATCTTCTCCACAGACAACGACAAGGGGAGAGTGCGGGAGCCTGACAGCCGACGACATGAGGGGGTGCGGGAGCCTGACAGCCCTCGACACGAGGGGGTGCGGGAGCCTGACAGCCCTCGACACGAGGGGGTGCGGGAGCCTGACAGCCCTCGACACGAGGGGGTGCGGGAGCCTGACAGCCCACGACACGAGGGGGTGCGGGAGCCTGACAGCCCACGACACGAGGGGGTGCGGGAGCCTGACAGCCCATGACACGACGGGGGGCGGGAGCCTGACAGCCCTCGACGCGAGGGGGTGCGGGAGCCTGGCAGCCCACGACACGAGGGGGTGCAGGAGCCTGGCAGCCCACGACACGAGGGGGTGCGGGAGCCTGGCAGCCCACGACACGAGGGGGTGCGGGAGCCTGACAGCCCACGACACGAGGGGGTGCGGGAGCCTGACAGCCCACGACACGAGGGGGTGCGGGAGCCTGACAGCCCTCGACACGAGGGGGTGCGGGAGCCTGACAGCCCACGACACGAGGGGGTGCGGGAGCCTGACAGCCCACGACACGAGGGGGTGCGGGAGCCTGGCAGCCCACGACACGAGGGGGTGCGGGAGCCTGGCAGCCCACGACACGAGGGGGTGCGGGAGCCTGGCAGCCCACGACACGAGGGGGTGCGGGAGCCTGGCAGCCCACGACAGGAGGGGATGCGGGAGCCTGACAGCCCACGACACGAGGGGGTGCGGGAGCCTGGCAGCCCACGACACGAGGGGGTGCGGGAGCCTGACAGCCCTCGACACGAGGGGGTGCGGGAGCCTGGCAGCCCACGACACGAGGGGGTGCGGGAGCCTGACAGCCCACAGCACGAGGGGATGCGGGAGCCTGGCAGCCCACGACACGAGGGGGTGCGGGAGCCTGATAGCCCACGACACGAGGGGGTGCGGGAGCCTGGCAGCCCACGACACGAGGGGGTGCGGGAGCCTGACAGCCCACAGCACGAGGGGATGCGGGAGCCTGGCAGCCTACGACACGAGTGGGTGCGGGAGCCTGACAGCCCACGACACGAGGGGGTGCGGGAGCCTGACAGCCCACGACACGAGGGGGTGCGAGACCCTGACAATATTGGGAGTGGGATTCTGCACACCTACAGCTAGCTACTTATTGTCCTGAATGTAGTAATCACCTTGGCACATTCCCATCTTCTTACCTGTAGTACAGACGCCAAACACCACTACTCTGACTGCAATCACCCAGCTACAGCGTCACCACGCCTCAGCAACAGGGGAGCGTCTAGATTGGAGTTGATTTCTTGAGGGGGAGGAGTGATTTCATGGAATCATGATGTCACCGGAAGGGGCGGGGCCTTCTCAGTCCAGTGGACACTATTCCACCTGCTGCTGCAGCAGTGCGCACATTGTGCCGGGACAGGAGGATGGTGATGAGGAGCTCGTGTTCTGCGTTGTGCTGTGAGGACTGAGGCGGGGAGAACACAATATTAATTATAATAATTTTTTTTAGGCTGTGTGCCCACTATGCGTTTTTTAAGCGTTTCCGCGGTGGCAATTCCGCTGCAGAAACGCTTAAAAACGCTTGATAGAAGGTCGGCCATGTTCCCCAATGATAATCCGCATGTGCTGTGCACATGCTGTGTAAATTTCCGCTGCGAATTATCATTGCGGAAAAATCCGCTGCACTACCAATTATTTTGCGGAAGCAAGGCGCTTTCGCCGCTATTGACTTGCATTAGAACACATGGAATCCGCATCACTGCATCTGTACATGCAGAATCCATGCGCTTCAATGTGCGGATGGTGCCCGGGTTTGGAGAAGAGGAGACTGTCCTCCGGACCCGGGTACCATAGAACCTGTAAAAAAAGAATAAAATAAAAAATAAATATTATACTTACCTTCTGATGGCCCCCGGTGTCTTTATCCGATGCGTCCTGGCTTGCCAGCAGCTCGCGATGGTCTGAAAAGGACCTGCCGTGACGTCATTTAGTCATGTGACGGGTCACGCGACCGCTGACGTCGGCAGGCCATCAGAAGGTAATTATATATTTATTTTTTACCATTCTTTTATGGTCACACTATATAAATCCATGCCGGTTGCATGTATTTATGTAGTGTGACCAAGTTGTCAAGCACTTTTCAAGTGATGCTAAAATCGCTTGGAAAGCGCTTGTCAACCCGCATGCGGAAATGCAAGTGAAGAACGCTTCACATCAGCAAGTCCCTGGCAGGAAAAACGCATGTACAATCCGCATGTACAATCCGCAGGTACAATCCACATGCGTTTTTTCTGCCAGGGAGATGCGGAAACGCTCAAAAAAAATCCGGAGCATTTCTGCATCGTGGGCACATAGCCTTACATTAATTGTATGACTCAATATTGAGCACACGTAACCATCTATACACAGCTGGAGGCCGCACGTAGCCATCTATACACAGCAGGAGGCCGCACGTAGCCATCTATACACAGCGGGAGGCCGCACGTAGCCATCTATACACAGCGGGAGGCCGCACGTAGCCATCTATACACAGCGGGAGGCCGCACTAAGCCATCTATACACAGCGAGAGGCCGCACGTAGCCATCTATACACAGCGGGAGGCCGCACGTAGCCATCTATACACAGCGGGAGGCCGCACGTAGCCATCTATACACAGCGGGAGGCCGCACGGCGCCATCTATACACAGCGGGAGGCCACACGGCGCCACCTATACACAGCGGGAGGCCCACAGCGCCCCCCCCAGAGAGAGCAGGAGGCCGCACGGCGCAATCTATACACAGCGGGAGGCCGCACAGCGCCCCCCTCACAAAGACAGCAGGAGGCCGCACGGCGCCATCTATACTCAGCAGGAGGCCGCACGGCGCACCCGACCCCAAAGACAGCAGGAGGCCGCACGGCGCCATCTATACTCAGCAGGAGGCCGCACGGCGTCACCTATACACAGCGGGAGGCCGCACGGCGCCACCTATACACAGCGGGAGGCCGCACGGCGCCACCTATACACAGCGGGAGGCCGCACGGCGCCACCTATACACAGCGGGAGGCAGCACGGCGCCACCTATACACAGCGGGAGGCCGCACGGCGCCACCTATACACAGCGGGAGGCGCCACCTATACACAGCGGGAGGCCGCACGGCGCCACCTATGCACAGCGGGCGGCGCCACCTATACACAGCGGGAGGCCGCACGGCGCCACCTATACACAGCGGGAGGCCCCACGGCGCCACCTATAAACAGCGGAAGGCCGCACGATGCCATCTATACACAGGGGGCCGCACAATGCCATCTATACACAGCGGGAGGCCGCACGGTGCAATCTATACACAGCGAGAGGCTGCACGGCGCCATATATACACAGCGGGAGGCTACACGGCGCCCCCCCCCAAGAGACAGCAGTAGGCCGCACGGCGCCATCTATACACAGCGGGAGGCCGCACGGCGCCCCCCCCCAGAGACAGCAGGAGGCAGCACAGCGCAATCTATACACAGCGGGAGGCCGCACGGCGCCCCCCCAGAGACAGCAGGAGGCCGCACGGCGCCATCTATACTCAGCAGGAGGCCGCACGCAGTCACGCACACACAAACATATACAGACATATACATACACGCATAAACACATTTGAAACATAAAAATACATATAAACAGACATCACACAATGACATCTGCCTGCACACACACACACATACATACATATACATACACACACACACACTCACCATCCCCCGACTCGGCTCCAGCTCTTTTCCGGTGCAGCAGTGCAGGCTGGGTGCGCACTGCGTGACGTCACAGCTAGGAGACACGGCCGCGCACAGGGCCGTGTCTCCTAGCAGTGACGCGGCCGGGCCAGCACAGGGAAGTTAACTGCTGCAGTGCTGGCCCGGCCGAAGAAGAAGCAGCGGCTGTGTGCCGCTGCTGGGGGAGCGATCCGGGGCCCGCCCCCCACTGTCTGCCGGTATGTGCCGTGGCGCCGCACATATAATGAGGACAATCTGGCCATAGACACCCCGGAGCCCCCTGGAGGTTCGGGGCCCCGGGCGGTAGCCCAGATCGTCCTCATTATAATCCGCCTATGCTTATATACATGTAACACTCACTACCCCCTATTCCTGTGTATTGCTGTAATATATAACCTATACTCGTTATCCATCATTATAAATTAAGAAGATTTTCCACTTTATCCGATAAATATCCACACTCAATCAGTAGATTAGATGTCTGCTGAAGAGGCAATACACATGAACGTCTCCACATCATCCTCCCCGACTGTATCTATATGTGCCCCGTGACCCCCGATCAAGTGTCTCCATCACGTGCTCGCAGCATCACAGGTCACATAGTTTCCTCGTAGCGTTGGTGCGCGTTGTGTATCGCGCCACGCCTCCTCAGCACCCATTGGTTGGTGGAGACATACCTCCATCCTGATTGGCTATAGTTGGCCGTTTAACTCTTAGCTCTTTCCGAATGATGCCACCCCCTGACGAAGACAAGAAGCCGAAACATACATCGGGTGGACGCCAATCAGGAGTGGGATCTGCATCTGCTATAGCGTGAGTACAATGCACATGTGGTCACCTTTTCTAAAAACGCTTAAAGTGGATACAAATACATATCTGTCAACAGCACATATGCCCAAGTCAGTGCACTACTCTCTACAGGATTCACACCGACATCCAAATAATAAGGGACCAGCCCTTGTATATATACATACACAGGTGCATCTCACTAAAATAGAATATCATCAAAAAGTTAATTTATTTCAGTTCTTCAATACAAAAAAGTGAAACTCGTATAGCCATAATCATCAGCATTAACAGAAATAAACAATAACTGTTTGATTATATTCTAATTTAGTGAGAAACACCTGTATTTGTTCACATATGAGATATATAATTTATGTAGATTTATTCTTTGGAGGCACTTGCACTTTATGTAAAGTTTATGATAATTAAACAATCATATGTACAGATATATCTAACTAATGATATGTATATATATTTTTATATACTGGATTAATTTGTGGCTTGATTCTCTGTATTATCCCTTTGCTGTTCTAATCATGATCCATTCCCACTGGTGTTAATTGTAATTCCTGTCTCGCCGTCCCCTTTGCGTATAGTTAATTCCCCCCTTTTTTTGCATTTCCTCCTCTTCCACCTGGTTATCAATATAATAATTATGTGCATCACCCACATGCCTGGACTCTTCTGGTCGATGTCTCCTTTCTGCTATACACTAGAGTGGTATACTATGTGCACAGATACATGGAGTGCCATATACTTCTCAGGAGGTGCGCAGCGTCCACCTCCTCACCGCACAGGCCCACAAGCTCCTCTCCGGCAGGAAGAAGATGCATTCAGGCGGCTCCTACCACTGCAGCAGACGGCAGTGCACAAGTATACAGGGTGCAGTGTGGATGTGTCTGCACCACTGGGATGTGCCCGACCTGCATATATACATATGCCCCTCTGCAGGGCGGACTGGCCCACCGGAGGATCGGGAAAACCCCCGGGTCCCGATGGCCCCGCCCCCTACCCCCCTGGGCCCTGTACAGAGAACAGAGGGCCCCCCCCCCGGTTCGCAGCACTGCCGATATGATTAGTGATGGGCCCTCTGCCTCCTCTGCGCAGCACGACACTGCCGGCGCGTGCGCAGGAGGTCAGTCTCAGGGTGATGACGTCATTGCCCTGGGACTGCTTCCTGTGCGCGCTGTGGAGTACGGACCCTGCGTCTCTCCAGACAGCGGCTGCAGCTCATCTCGACGCGTGAGTATGAAACGGGGAGGGGGAGGGGGAAGGGATAGGGGGGAGGGGTGACTGGGAGGACCCCTGGCCGGGGCTGGCAGTAAATACTACTGGACAATGGGCATGGTTCTCATCATGCCCATTGCCCAGCATGTCCTGCTGCCAGCCTCTGGTTACTGGTACTATGCCCAGCAGCATGTACTATCACCAGGGGCTGGCAGGACATAGTGGGTGGGCATGATAGTACCAAGGAGGCTGGCAGGACATACTAGGCATGAATCATGCCCAGCATGTCCTGCCAGCCACTGGTGGTACCATCATGCATGCCCATTGCCCAGCCACTGGTGGTACCATCATGCATGCCCATTGCCCAGCCACTGGTGGTGTGGTACTATCATGCTAGTACTAACACCAGTGGCTGGCTGGCAGGACATGCCATGTGAGCTTGAATGCTAATACCACAGAGGCTGGCAGTACATACTGGGCAATGGGCATGATAGTACCACCAGTAGACTGACTAGGTGGTCTCCAGGGCTCCGTCTCCCCTTCTCGCTGCTGTTAGGCTGGGTTAACATTGCGTTTATGCTGTGCGTTACAACGCATCCGTTGTAAATCAGCGCAGACGCAATGTACCGTAGACTTGCATTGCAAAAATAGGCATGTGTTTGAAAGTATGCATTATTTGCAACGCACAGGAAAACATGGTCGGCGGCTGGAGGCCAGCTGAGCACTTCTCTGACAACTGGGTTCTAGTGTTATTCTGTGCCTGCTCATCTGTCAGCAGGCATATTTGTCTGATGGCAAAGATGTAGCTGAGCTGGAGACAGAAGATCCGTGGATTACGTCAGAGCGAGGATTTTGTTTTTAATTAAAGATGGAGTCCCTACATGTGTTTTGTGTTTTATTTTTATTAAAAAATTGTGTTGTGTTTTTTTCTGTTTACTGGAAATTCATGGTGGCCATGTGTAGTTTGGCGTGACTCCATGAATTTCAGGCTTAGTGCCAGCTGATAATACAAAGCTGATATTAACTCCATTATTACCCAGCGTGCCACCCCCCACCAGGGCCGTTGGAAGAGCCGGATAAAGTGCCTGGAAATGGCGCTACGATGAATGCGCCAATTCCAGGGGTGGCTGCGGGCTGCCGTTTTCAGCGTGGGGGGCCCAGAATGCTTGGGCCCTACCATGCTGAGAATCCCAGCCCCCAGCCCCCCCGATCAAAATATGGCGGGAGCCCACGCATTTTTTTTTTTTTATTATTTTTTTAAATAATTAAAAAAAACATTGGGCTTTCCTGACTTTTGATCGCCAGTCAAGGTAAAACCAGGCAGATAAAGCAGACAGCTACGGGCTGCCACCTCTATCTGCGCTGAGAATCAAAACTTCTGCAGAGCGCTATGTCATTTTTGTTTTATTATTTATTTATTTTCACACTTCTATATGTGTGACAGTCCCAACAGCCAATCACAGAGGCTGACACAGAGAATGGGTGTCTGTGACTGGCTGCTTGAGTAACCTGAAAGCAACCCATACATAGTACCATACTAGAATGTATGGGCTGATTGTACATTACTCAAACAGCCAATCACAGAAGCCCATCCTCTTTGACAGCATCTGCGATTGACTGTTGGGTCTGTCACATATAGAAGTGTGAAAAGAAAATTTTAAAAACAAATTTTTGATTCTCACCGCAGATAAAGCAGACAGCTACGTACTGCCACCCCCATCTGCCTGGCTTTACCTTGTCTGGCGATCAAAAGACAGAGAAGCCGAATATTTGTTTTAAACTTAACTTTTTTTTTTCCCGCCATATGTTGATCGCCAGCCAGATAAAACCAGGCTGCTGGGGGCTGGGATTCGCAGCATGGTAAGGCCCAAGCGTTCTTGGCCCTCCACGCTGAAAATCGCAGCCCGCAGCCACCCCTGAAAATGGCGCATTCATCATGGCACCATTTCTAGGTGCTTTACCCGGCTCTTCCAGCGGCCCTGGTGGTGAGTGGCACACTGGGTAATAATAGGGTTAGTACCAGGCCATCTTTGCCTTATCAGCTGGTACTAAGCCCGAAATTCATGGTTTCACGCCAAATTAGACATAGCCACCATCAATTTCTAGTAAACAGAAAAAAAAAAGACAGAATTTTTTTTTTTATTATTAAAAATAAAACACATTTAGGGACTCCATCTTTAATAAAGAAAAATCCTCACTCCCAACGTAATCCATAGGTCTTCTTCCTTCATCTATCTTAGATCTTTGCCATCAGACAAATATGTCTGCTGACAGATGAGCAGGCACAGAATGACACTGGAGCACTGTTACTGTGTAGTGCAGTGCTATGTTTCTTTTTTTGTCATTTCATGTGACGCGCCCCTGGGCCTGTGTCGCGCTGCGGTGCGCACGCGGGAGCTTACCCGGAGCCGGATCCGTGGAGGGTTGTAATCTCGTGGCGGTGACCCGGTCCGTGCCCAGGGAGTCAAACTAGACGGCAGTCTATTAGTAGTAAATAGTTGATGACTACGCCACCCGTTGAGTGCAGCCAGGAAGCTGCTGCTGCAGGGCAGACCGCTGAGGCCGGTGGTAGGATTGTGCAGCGTGATAGTATAACCCCCAACGGGAGGGGTATGGCCTCAGGGCAGCCGACGTGGATGATGGGGGTAGCAGGAACCACTCAGAGACGGTACGGTGTAGTTCAGGGTCTTTACTGGTAACAACGACAGACCCTCCCGGAGTACTTGCTAGCAAACGGGGCCTGGTCAGTCTTTGAGCAGATGGGATCTCCCCTGGCCAGGCGTAGTTGTAGGCCTCCCAAACTGACTGTACTCTTCTGGCTACCTTGCTAGAAGCTGATGTAAGTAGCCCACGTCCCTGAGTGTACCGTGTGGTGCTCACCCGTATGGCCGGTGACTCGGGGCCTTCTAATGGCTTCCGCTCCACGATGGCGGTGCTGGTCCCACGCGTGTGACCGTGCCTTCGGGCTTCTGGGCCAGAGGACCTGAAATCCCCTGCCCGACGGATTCTGCTGCTGGGTAGGAGTTAGTCCCCACAGCCTCGGACTCCGGGTCCGGTAAAGAATCTTCTTAGTCAGGGCGAGCTCTGTAGCTGCCAGCCCCTGACTCCTTGTAACTCTGCTGTTTCCTATGCTGCTTCTCTTCTCCACTCTCCTTGTCTGACTCACCCTGCCTCAGCCCCGGGTTTATACAGGGGAAGTTCTTCCCCTCCCAAGACTGGGCAGGAGGTGTGGCATGCACAGGATCCCTGACCAAAGGACCTCCCACCTGCTCTCAGACATAATATCTCTATCACTGTGGCAACCAGACCCCTGGGGTGTCACATTCCCCCCTAGTGAAATTTAGTACTCCGGGACTAAACACATTTAGAAAAACATAACAAAGTATAACAATAACAATACTATAAGAAAAACACATAAGATGGTTACGGCGTGTCCGCAACCGGATGCAGTCTTTGAAGAAAAGCAAAGGTGTCCATTTCACCAACACAGGGAGACGTAACCAGGTAGGGGTCTGTCCTACCCCGAGTCCTTAACAGTCTCTAGTCCATCCTGGGTTACGCTCCAACTATATACAATGATTCCCGGTAAATCCACCAAGGTTTCCTAAAAATAACTAGAAACACAAAATTATACACAAGCAACAAGACACAGAAAAACATAAATAAAACAATTTATACACTTTAAATTCTCCAGCGTGCGGGTAACTGGCCTCTAGTGGCCCGAGTGGACCTACGGAGCTGACTGTCTGGCCCTGAACTACAGGGTGTAGGAGCTGTCAAGGGTAAACTGGGCAGCTGTCTACCGGCTCTTTGTCTCACTAGGGGTACGGCAGGCTCACTATAAGCAGAGGGTTGATTCTCCTGTTCTGCTTGTGTGGAGTCTTCTGCCTCCTGGACCGGCGGTTCTTCCAGCTCTACCCGTTGCTCCGTAGGTTCTTGGGATGATGGTTGGAGGAAGGTGAGTACGGGTACCACAACTGCACCATTGACTTGAGTCCAAGACTGAGGAAAGTCCCCGAGCACGGTACTAACCATATCTTCCCTTTCTTCCACGGGTCGATGGTCTTCTTGTTCCTCTTCAGGGTTCCTCAGTTGTTCGGGACACTTCTTCAGGTGGTCCCGGGATACAATGGCTGTGGTTTCCCCTCCGTCTTTACTGATGGTACAGACCTTCGGGTTCTCGTGGCTTGAGGGCAGTACGGTGTACGGGTCCTTCTCCCACTGGTCGTCCAACTTGTGGAGCCGTCTCTTCCTCTTCAAGACCTGCTCTCCGGGTACCAGGGGAACAGCGGGAGCATACTGGTTGTAAATTTTCTCTTGTCTTTCCCTAGCCTGACAGAGACTTCGCTCCACGCTCTCCTGTACTCTCCGGTACTGCTGCTGCCTCTCTGTGTCCCAGTCTGTTTCTGGTGAAGTGTCCTCGGGGGTCAGGACTCCCATTTCCAGGTCAACAGGTAACTTACCAGGTCTTGCCCTCATTAGGTAAGCCGGGGTACAGTTGGTGGAACCTACCGGGATGTGGTTGTATAGGTCCACCAAATCGGGCAACTTTTCAGGCCACAGACTGCGTTCTTCCAGGGGCAACGTTTTTAGAAGATCCATTACCACCTGGTTCATTTTTTCACAAAGTCCATTAGTCTGCGGATGGTAGGGTGTCGTCCTTATCTTCCGGCAGCCATACAGATTGCAGAATTCCTGAAAGACCTCCGCTTCAAAGGCAGGTCCCTGGTCCGTCAGCACTTGGTCCGGGTACCCGTGTGGACGGCAGAAGTGCTGCTGGAAGGCTCTAGCTGCTGTTTGAGCCGTTAAGTCCTTGACGGGGACGACAACCAAGAACCGGGAGTAATGATCCACGATGGTTAACGCGTAGACGTAGCCACTTCTGCTTGGGGTCAGTTTTACATGATCCAAGGCTACCAGTTCCAACGGTTGCCGGGTGACGATGGACTGCAGGGGAGTCTTCTGGCTGGCTCGGTCCTTCCTTCTCAGGTTGCACGGGCCACAATCTCTGCACCACTTCTCGATGGTTCCCCTCATGCCTACCCAGTGGAACCGCTCGCGCAGCAGGAACTCCAGCTTTTTCCACCCAAAGTGTCCAGCTCCATCGTGGTATGCCTCCATCACCATGGCTGCGTCTCTTCGTGGCACCACTACTTGCCAGAGTAATTCATGCGTCCGGGAGTTAACCATTCTGCGGCACAACTTCCCTTTGTAAAGGAACAGTCGACTCTTCTCTGCCCATAGTTGTTTGGCTTCCTCCGGAGCGTCTGGTTCAAGGCGAGCCTCCGGCCGAGTCAGCATCTCCTTCACCAGTCGGACGGCAGGGTCGCTGTCTTGCGTTTCCGCCCAGTTGTAGTGGGGTAAGGGGTTCAACGTAGCAGCCTGCTTACTCCTTACCCGGTGGGAATACTGAATAGTCCCATGACGGTGGAACGCAGGGAGTTCAACTTCTTCCAGTCCCTCCGGATCTTCTCCTCCGTCCGGCAGGTTGGGCATCCTGGACAGGGCGTCCGCGTTGGTATTGGAGCGTCCTGCCCGGTATTTAATTGTGAACTCGTAGTTGGACAGACGGGCCATCCACCTCTGCTCCAGGGCACCGAGTCTTGCCGTGTCCAGGTGTGTCAGCGGGTTGTTATCCGTGTACACGGTGAACCGGGAAGAAGCGAGGTAATGCTTAAAGCGCTCAGTGATTGCCCATACTACGGCCAGGAACTCTAACTTAAATGAGCTGTAATTCTCGGGGTTCCTTTCGGTGGGTCGCAGTTTTCGGCTGGCGTAGGCGATTACTCGTTCCTTCCCCTGCTGGATCTGGGACAGTACGGCTCCTAGCCCGATGTTACTGGCGTCGGTGTAGAGGATAAAGGACTGGCTATAATCCGGGTACGCCAGGATTTCGTCCCCCGTGAGGGCCATCTTCAGCTGGCGGAAGGACTCTTCTTCCAGCTCTTCCCATTTGAAGGGCGGCTTCTGGTTCTTGGCCTTCCGGGACTGGCCTATCAGGAGGTCCTGCATAGGTGCTGCCTTTTTGGTGAAACCGGGAATAAACCTTCGGTAGTAGCCTACCAACCCGAGGAACTGCCGCACTTCTTTTACGCTGGAGGGGCTTGGCCATCCCTTAATTGCGGTGATCTTATCGGGGTCGGGAGCCACTCCGTCAGCGCTCACCACGTGTCCCAGGTACTGCACCTTTGGTTTCAGGAGGTGACACTTGGAGGGTTTCACCTTTAGGCCGTAACTCGCCAGAGCCTCGAACACTTCCGCCAGGTGTTTCAGGTGGTCCTCATACGTCTTGGAATATACGATGACATCGTCCAGGTACAACAGGACCGTCTCGAAGTTTCTGTGGCCCAGACAACACTCCATTAGGCGTTGGAAGGTTCCTGGTGCGTTGCAGAGTCCGAACGGCATGCAGGTGAACTCGCTAAGTCCCATCGGGGTGGTGAATGCGGTCTTCTCCCGGTCCGCCTCTGCTACAGGAACCTGCCAGTACCCGCTAGTGAGATCCAAGGTAGAGAAGAAGTTAGCAGATCTTAAAGCAGCCAATGACTCCTCTATCCTTGGTAAGGGGTACGCATCCTTGTGTGTGATACGGTTGATTTTCCGGTAATCTACACACATCCTCATGGTGTTGTCTTTCTTTTTGACTAAAACTAATGGGGCTGCCCAGGGGCTACAACTATCCCGGATTACCCCAGCCTCCTTCATATCTCTAAGCATCCCCTTGGCGTGTTGGTAATGTGCAGGGGGTACGGGTCGATACCTCTCTTTTATGGGAGGATGATCTCCCGTGGGGATGCGATGTTCTACCCCCTTGACTCGCCCGAAGTCTAACGGGTGTTTACTAAACACTCTCTCATACTCTTGAACCACCCGATAGACTCCTTGTTTCTGATGTGAGGGAGTGGAGTCAGTACCCAAATGTAGTTGCTGACACCAGTCCTCCATGTCTTTCTTAGAGCCGTTACCTTCCTCCGGGTGAGATGGAGGCAAGGGTTCCACAGATTGTATAGAACTTTGATTAGTGGTATATAATTTGGCTAGCGTGGCATACCGGGGCAGGTACACTTCCCTCTCCCCGATATTTATTATGCGAATGGGCACCCTCCCATGGCGTACATTGACCACCCCCCGTGCTGTCAAAATGGTGGGCCTACTGTCTGAGTAAACTGGTTCTACCATTGCCTGGTAATCTCTACCTCTCAGACCAATAGCTGCCCGGCACCAAATCATCATTTCACTTTTTGGGGGCATGGCAATAGGAAAAGGGTCACACATTCTTACGCTACCAATCTCACCGCCGGAGAGTTCCACTTGTTGCCGTTGCATCAGTGCCCGGATCTCTTTCTGGAGCACCCGCTGCTCGCCGGAGCTGGCATTCTTGGCAACCTGCTGTAAAAGGAAAATCACCTCTGCAAGACAATTTTCAATTACATTAGTTCCTAGAGTTATTTTTGGGTGACTCTCATGTTTATCGATATCTACAATGATCAGTCCCTGTGCGGCCAGTTCGACTCTACCAATTTTGATGGTCACCTCTTTAAATCCGATCTGTGGCACGGGCTGACCATTGCTGGCGATGATACTCAAGTCGTCGTCGGGGTAGCGGGTAATATCCGAGTCATTCCAGTACTGCTTGAAGAGCACGTACGGGATGGTGGTGACCTGTGACCCGGTGTCCAGTAGGGCACTCATGGGAATGCCATCCAGTACCACAGGCAAGACTGGACGTCCTCCCACATATCTGTCGCGCCAGTTCGATGGGCCTGGTGATCTTTTTCCTGGGGGTTGGCCCTCTACCCCAGGTTGTGCCCGTTTAAAGAACAGTACCTTGCCATATGTCCGGGTTGATTGCAGCGGCGGCAGATGGGTCGTCCGTCCTCACTGTATCGGTCACTGGGTCTTCCTCTGGCCGGTGGGGTCCTCCTTGGTCGACGCCACGGGATGTCCTCCGGTCCGGATGCCAGCTGGATCTTCCCTGGGGTGGAAACCTGTAAAGACTGCACAGTTCGGGTTAGCGCAGCAACGCTCTTAGCTAGCTCTTGGACCTGATGGTGTAGGTCTGGAGCCGGGTCATTGTCCAAAGCCTGCGCATCAGCTCCCACAGGCCCTGCTGACAAGGGCGCCGCCTCCTGGTAGTAAGTGGTAGTGGGGCGTCTGTGGGTCACAACGCCACCTGGTGCCGGTTCTCGGAGCACCCGGATGGCTCTGTCCTTGAACTGTGCAAAGTCCAGATGGGGATCCTGTAAGGCCATTGCCCGCAACTGGGTTCGGTGGGCATTGCAATATAAACCCTCTATAAATTGTTCAGTCAACAGCCTGTCCTCGTTTCCCACCCCATCAGGGTCGGTCTGCTTTATGGCCCTCAGGGCCTCTTGTAGGTTTAGTGCATAGTCCCTTATACTCTCATGCGCTCGCTGCTTGCACCCGTAGAATCTAAGCTTAATCTCGGCTGAGGTGCGGGTATCAAAGGTGTCCTTCAGCCGGGTTAGTATCCCTGCGACAGTCTTCCTCCCAGGTGGCCAGGATTTTACTTCCCTTTTGGCTGCCCCGGTTAGTTGGGCCACCAGGATGCTCACTTTTTGCTCTTCTGTGAGGGGGTACACCTGGAAGAGGCTATCCAGCTTTTCTCTAAAGTCATGCAGGGTATGTGACTCCCCTGAGTACTGGGGTAGCCAAGCTGCTCCCGGGATATAGGGCATGGTGAAGGGCATAACTGCAGCAGCGGTAGCGCTGGCGGGGGTTGAGGCAGTGAAGCTCTCCTCCGTATCCGACATCTTCCTCCCCCCTAGTGGACCGTGGCCTACCTTGCGATGATCCTCTTCCGTAGGCCGCGGCTCCGCAGTGGATCGTCAGGGTTGAGGACCTTCCGTCGCGCTCCTGTGACGTCGGCGTCTGCTGGGCTCCTTCCAGGACCTTACGCAACGTCCGGACGTGAGGCGGGGCTTCAGTTCTCGCGCGCTTTCGGAGTCCACGCCCCTCTTCTTCCCGCGCGGCGTCCTCAAGATGGCGTCCAATGGCGGGAAAACTCCACGGATGGCGGGAAGAAGGTCGAAGATGGCGCCGGATGGCGGGAAAACTTCGCGGATGGCAGGAAGAAGGTAGAAGATGGCGCCGGATGGCGGGAAACCTTCACCACTGGTAAGTTTGAACAGTCTTTGCTTTTCAGGCACGCAGTACCCGGTGGTTGCGGGCACGAAATCCTGCCGACTACGCCAAAGTTGACGCGCCCCTGGGCCTGTGTCGCGCTGCGGTGCGCACGCGGGAGCTTACCCGGAGCCGGATCCGTGGAGGGTTGTAATCTCGTGGCGGTGACCCGGTCCGTGCCCAGGGAGTCAAACTAGACGGCAGTCTATTAGTAGTAAATAGTTGATGACTACGCCACCCGTTGAGTGCAGCCAGGAAGCTGCTGCTGCAGGGCAGACCGCTGAGGCCGGTGGTAGGATTGTGCAGCGTGATAGTATAACCCCCAACGGGAGGGGTATGGCCTCAGGGCAGCCGACGTGGATGATGGGGGTAGCAGGAACCACTCAGAGACGGTACGGTGTAGTTCAGGGTCTTTACTGGTAACAACGACAGACCCTCCCGGAGTACTTGCTAGCAAACGGGGCCTGGTCAGTCTTTGAGCAGATGGGATCTCCCCTGGCCAGGCGTAGTTGTAGGCCTCCCAAACTGACTGTACTCTTCTGGCTACCTTGCTAGAAGCTGATGTAAGTAGCCCACGTCCCTGAGTGTACCGTGTGGTGCTCACCCGTATGGCCGGTGACTCGGGGCCTTCTAATGGCTTCCGCTCCACGATGGCGGTGCTGGTCCCACGCGTGTGACCGTGCCTTCGGGCTTCTGGGCCAGAGGACCTGAAATCCCCTGCCCGACGGATTCTGCTGCTGGGTAGGAGTTAGTCCCCACAGCCTCGGACTCCGGGTCCGGTAAAGAATCTTCTTAGTCAGGGCGAGCTCTGTAGCTGCCAGCCCCTGACTCCTTGTAACTGCTGTTTCCTATGCTGCTTCTCTTCTCCACTCTCCTTGTCTGACTCACCCTGCCTCAGCCCCGGGTTTATACAGGGGAAGTTCTTCCCCTCCCAAGACTGGGCAGGAGGTGTGGCATGCACAGGATCCCTGACCAAAGGACCTCCCACCTGCTCTCAGACATAATATCTCTATCACTGTGGCAACCAGACCCCTGGGGTGTCACACATGCAGTATAGAAATCTTGGGAAAAGTGTGGCTTGTGCTCTGGAAGTGATCAGTTATAGCTAACTATGTTATTTTCTGCAGAGATAAGTCCTGTATAAAAGATGTGATATATCGGTCTGCAGTTAAAGAACTTCACCTAGAGACATCACTGGTGAGTATGTGTATTACATATACACACACACACACTGACACTATATACAGAGCTCCTGTGCATAATGTCACTGGTGATCACTGTATTACCTGTACACTGACACAATATACAGAGCTCCTGTGCATAATGTCACTGGTGATCACTGTATTACCTGTACACTGACACTATATACAGAGCTCCTGTGTATAATGTCACTGGTGATCCCTGTATTTCCTATACACACACACACTGACACTATATTCAGAGCTATGCATAATGTCACTGGTGATCCCTGTATTACCTGTACACTGACACCATACACAGAGCTCCTGTGTATAATGTCACTGGTGATCACTATATTACCTGTACACTGACACTATATACAGAGCTCCTGTGTATAATGTCACTGGTGATCACTATATTACCTGTACACTGACACTATATACAGAGCTCCTGTGCATAATGTCACTGGTGATCACTATATTACCTGTACACTGACACTATATACAGAGCTCCTATGCATAATGTCACTGGTGATCACTATATTACCTGTGCACTGACACTAAATACAGAGCTCCTGTGTATAATGTCACTGGTGAACACTGTATTACCTGTACACTGACACCAAACACAGAGCTCCTGTGTATAATGTCACTGGTGATCCCTGTATTTCCTGTACACTGACACTATATACAGAGCTCCTATGTATAATGTCACTGGTGATCACTGTATTACCTGTACACTGACACTATATACAGAGCTCCTGTGTATAATGTCACTGGTGAACACTGTATTACCTGTACACTGACACCAAACACAGAGCTCCTGTGTATAATGTCACTGGTGATCCCTGTATTTCCTGTACACTTACACTATACACAGAGCTCCTGTGTATAATGTCACTGATAATCTCTACATTATCTGTACACTGACTCTATATACAGAGCTTTTTTACATTTTCATTATCAGTCACTATCTGGTGCCATTATGTGCCATGGTCATGGCGTGGCGGTATTTGTCCCTTGTATGTGGTATTATTCAGACAGTCACTATGTTGTGGTAATATGTGGTCTTCTCATGGTGTGGCAGTATATATACCTTGTACTTGGTAGTATTTGATCACTATGTGGTGGTATGTGTTCTGGTCATGGTGTGGCGGTATTTCTCTCTTCTATATGGTATTATTAGTCTAGGTATAGTGGATTGTTGTCAGTCATTTGTTTTTTCGGATATTAAGAATGGGAACATTCTTTATTTGCAATACATATTAAATACTTGGATGTTTAACCTCTCCCTGTGTTGTGACTACTACACAGCAGCAGAGATTTATTGGTTAATAAAGTTGATTCATTTTGAAAGAGTTTGTGGACTTATGTTATTCCTATATACGGTAACTGCATGGTGCTGGTGGGTCCCAAGATTGATTTTTTCCTGGTGGGCCCCAGGTACTCCAGTCCGGCGCTGGTCCCAGACAGTTACCTCCTCATCTGTCCTGCTGCCGGCTGGGAGTCCTGTACAGTGCAGCATGTAGTGTGATGTGAATGCCACACTATGGAGATGCTGCTCCTACTACTGCCAAGTGAGGATCTCACCTCCCCAGTATGGTGCCCTCAGGAGCTCCCACAGGGCATCACAGGCCTTAGTATGAAGCAATTCCACAAGTCTTCTAGTATTGCTTCATACTAAGGCCTGTGATGCCCTGTGAGAGCTCCCTGAGGAGGTGAGAGCCTCACCTCATACGGCCCCATGATCTCTATGTACGATCCCTGACTGGGCCCCATGATCTCTATGTACGATCCCTGACTGGGCCCCATGATCTCTATGTACGCCGCTGACTCGGCCCCATGATCTCTATGTACGCCGCTGACTGGGCCCCATGATCTCTTTGTACGCCGCTGACTGGGCCCCATGATCTCTATGTACTCCGCTGACTGGGCCCCATGATCTCTATGTACGCCGCTGAGGGGGCCCCATGATCTCTATGTACACCCCTAACCTGATTGGCCCCATGATCTCTATGTACGCCGCTGACTGGGCCCCATGATCTCTATGCACGCCGCTGACTGGGCCCCATGATCTCTATGTACACCCCTAACCTGATTGGCCCCATGATTTCTGTATACGCCCCTGACTGGGCCACATGATTTCTATGTACGATCCCTGACTGGGCCCCATAATCTCTGATCTCTCATGATGTTTTTTTTTTATTAAAGATGGAGTCCCTAAATGTATTTTGTGTTTTATTTTTACTGTGTAGTGCGGCACTATGTTGCATTTTGTCATTTCATGCAGTGTAGAAATCTTGGGAAAAGTGTGGCTTGTGCTCTGGAAGTGATCAGTTATAGCTAACTATGTTATTTTCTGCAGAGATAAGTCCTGCATAGAAGATGTGATATATCGGTCTGCAGATAAAGAACTTCACCTAGAGACATCACTGGTGAGTATGTGTATTACCTATACACACACACACTGACACTATATACAGAGCTCCTGTGTATAATGTCACTGGTGATCACTATATTACCTGTACACTGACACTATATACAGAGCTCCTGTGTATAATGTCACTGGTGATCACTATATTACCTGTACACTGACACTATATACAGAGCTCCTGTGCATAATGTCACTGGTGATCACTATATTACCTGTACACAGACACTATATACAGAGCTCCTATGCATAATGTCACTGGTGATCACTATATTACCTGTACACTGACACTATATACAGAGCCCCTGTGTATAATGTCACTGGTGAACACTGTATTACCTGTACACTGACACCAAACACAGAGCTCCTGTGTATAATGTCACTGGTGATCCCTGTATTTCCTGTACACTGACACTATATACAGAGCTCCTATGTATAATGTCACTGGTGATCACTGTATTACCTGTACACTGACACTATATACAGAGCTCCTGTGTATAATGTCACTGGTGAACACTATATTACCTGTACACTGACACTATATACAGAGCTCCTGTGTATAATGTCACTGATGATCACTGTATTACCTCTACACTGACACTATATACAGAGCTCCTATGTATAATGTCACTGATGATCACTGTATTACCTCTACACTGACACTATATACAGAGCTCCTGTGTATAATGTCACTGGTGATCACTGTATTACCTCTACACTGACTCTATATACAGAGCTCCTGTGTATAATGTCACTGGTGATCACTGTATTACCTGTACACTGACACTATATACAGAGCTCCTGTGTATAATGTCACTGGTGATCACTGTATTACCTGTACACTATATACAGAGCTCCTGTGTATAATATCAATGGTGATCATTGCATTACCTGTACACTGACACTATATACAGAGCCTCTGTGTATAATGTCACTGGTGATGACTGTATAACCTGTACACTATATACAGAGCTCCTGTGCATAATGTCACTGGTGATCACTGTATAACCTGTACACTGACCCAATATACTGAGCTTTTTTACATTTTTATTATTTTAGCATTATTTGTCACTATGTGGTGGCATTATGTGCTTTGGTCATGACATGACGATATTTGTCCCTTCTATGTGGTATTATTCAGTCACTATGTGGTGGTAATATGTGGTCTCATGGTGTGTCAGTATTTATACCTTGTATCTGGTAGCATTTGATCACTATGTGGTGGTATTATGTGCTTTGGTCATGGTGTGGCGGTATTTGTGCCTTGTATGTGGCATTATTTGGGCACTATGTGGTGGTAATATGTGATCTGGTCACGGTGTGGTGGTATTTCTGCCTTCTATCTGGTAATATTGGTCTTGGTAGAGTGGATTGTGGTTGGTCATTTGTTTTATCTGATATCAATAAGGGGAAACCTCTTTATTTCCAATAGATATTAAATACTTGGATGTTTAACCCCTTCCTGCCCTGTGACTATTACACAGCAGCAGAAGTTCACCAGAGAAAGCAAGTTGGCATTTGGTGAGATTTTCACCTCTGTATTTATAAGACAAAACCAGGAGTGGGTGAGAAATGCATAAAACATGACCTCGGATTGCTCCACTCCTGGTTTTGTCTTATAAATACAGAGGTAAAAATCTCACCAAATAGTCAAAGTGCCACAATCTTCTGACAGTGCGGATTCCACCAATAAATAAGTGATCACCTTCCCAACCTGTGCATCGCTGAGAACTTGTTTTCACCAATAAAAACCCTTTAATGCAAACTACAGTAATTGTACATCGCAGCTCTGGTGAGCGCACAGTGATGGGCAGGAGACGCCAATATAATGGGTATAACGGCTAACAGGTATTTGCAAATAGCTGAAGGGTGGGTGGGCCCCTGGAGTCAATGTCCCTGGTGGGCCCCAGACACCCCAGTCCGGCTCTGCCCCTGACCCAGTCCGCTCCTGATTTGTCACGCACGGACCCGAAGCGACTGTGCACTGCGATACACACATCCTGTTGAAATTTCTGCTGCCGTTTACAAGCCCCAACCCCCCCTGGGCCCGGTCGCAGTGACTGCCACTGCGACCGCGGACATTACGCCCCTGGCTACGTGAATCATATGTCCCATTTTGGTGCTCCTCACCATTTGCATGGCACAGTCATGCATGCTTCTCTATCACCATAGCATGCTGCAAACAATCAGGATGGCTTCTGCTACATCTCTATATAAAAAGATAGTACATCTGTATTTCTATGATACGTAGAGTGGATGGAAATCATACATCTTGCTAATATTTATTATATTACATTCATCTGATGCTCTGTAGTAACAATGTAAATTAAATTGGCGACTTAGTGCAGTTCTATTACTATTACTAAATGTGGCACCTTGTGTTCCACAGAATAGCTCAATATTACCTGAATATTTAATCTCAGCTAATGTTCATTTATCTCTTAAATATCATTGGTCAGATGCTGATCACATGACCAGTGGTGGTGCATGCATGATGATTCCATATGAAGTGCACTGAGTGACAGTTGGAAGTGACAGTTGGAATTGACCAACAACAGTGGAAGAGATGTCGGCTAACTCTAAGCAAAGCAATAATATGAATATAAAAGAGGAGGAGATTGTGGTGAGCAGAGAAAGAGTGAAGACACGAAGACCTTCCCATGACACATCTGATGATGAGAGGAAGTCTTCAGTCAACAGGACAAAACCACCAGTCCAGAAGAAAGAAGAAGTAGAGGAGAACGTGGTGAGGAGAGAAGCAGCGAAGAGACTAAGACCTTCCCATGACACATCTGATGATGAGAGGAAGTCTTCAGTCAACAGGACAAAACCACCAGTCCAGAAGAAAGAAGAAGTAGAGGAGAACGTGGTGAGGAGAGAAGGAGCGAAGAGACTAAGACCTTCCCATGACACATCTGATGATGAGAGGAAGTCTTCAGTCAACAGGACAAAACAACCAGTCCAGAAGAAAGAAGAAGTGGAAGAAAAGGAGAAGGTAGAAAGTCAGAAGATGGGAGCCAAGAAGAGAGGAGCCATCTTCATCTCATCAGGGGACAAAAAGGAGAAGAAAAGAAGAAGGATTACATCAGGACAGAAACCCATGGATCTAAAGCAGAAGGCTGAAGAAGCTGAAGGAAGCAGCGGTGTTCGGCCAACCGGCTCCAAAAGCACAGTCTCTGATACCATCAAGAGGAGATTATTATTCCATCAAGTGCTTGGCCGGGGATGCTATGGAACGGTCCTGCTGGCGGAAGATTCATCTACCCGCAAACATTTTGCTGTTAAGATCATCGGCAAAAGAGCCCTGCTTGCTGACGGTGATGAGCGTGTGATGGTGGAGCGACGGGTTTTACAGCTGGCATCTGGGAGCCCCTTCCTTGTCCACGCAGACTTTGCATTCCAGACCAAGGTACAGTATTGATTGCTCGATATTAGGAAATGTCACACGTACCACACACTGCTCTGCCTCATGGACCCCACTGATATCATCTTACATTTCAATATAGCATGTCCCAAGGTAACCGCAGACAATAAGATGAATGTGATGACTATACACATGGGATATTGTGGCCCCTACTGTAATCAATAACATTTATGGCGGGGCTTGGTACATTGGGAATCATTTATTAAAACAGCCTTTTTACTTATCCCAGCCAATCACAGAACAGCTTTTACTTTTCCAGGTCAGTTAAAACAACCTTAGCTGAGCTCTAATTGGTTAGGATGGGCAACTAGTTTTCTAGTGAGCAGATTTATTAATGAGGCCCAATGTACCCCGCTGTATAAATGATTGAAAATATTAGATGTCATCATAGAGGTCAATAAACTGTAGAAAATCACTTGCCCGGACCTCATGTTTCTAATTGGGTGACTGGTAATATTTGTATCATTTACAGCATTAGCTGGGCATTATCTTGTGTGTAGGCATCATCGCCATGTAGTAGTCTCTAGCTCATTTCTTTGACACTGTAGAATTTTACATATTATTATCTTGTATAGACATGGGATTTCAGAATAGATTAAATGTATTTGTTATTCTTTGTTATTTCCTGGATGACATTGTATTTTGTGTATACCATGTGGGGGACCCTGTGTACACTATATGTCAGGGCTATTGACTTTTGTGCACTTTATATACAATTTGAGAATGTGTTAATATTTTTGTATACAAGTATTATCTGTATCTTAAAGGTTTTTTTTAATTAATGTTGGGACATTTTTATGCACGTGCATCTACTTGTTTTTCATTGCCATGTTTTCTATGTATAAATATACTGGAATAAAGTACAAAATCCACTGTCTTGGAGTGAAATTTCTTCTAACCTCACCAACTAATGAAAAAGATGGTATCATATTGACCAGGGGCGAGGTGGGCCAGAGGGGCACATGCCCTCCAAGCCGGTGGCCAAGCAGCTGCTTCTTTACAGACTGCAGGGCGGCCCTGTATCTTTCATTGTGTACATGTGCCAGCTGGGCATCTGCAGCCCAGAACAGCCGGCACAGGCCACGTTCTTATGCCTGCCGGAGAGAAGCTTCAGCCGCTGAGCAGTACGAGAGGGCAGACATCTTTGATTCTTGTAAGGCCACGACCCCACTATCAGTATTCGGTCAGTATTCGGTCAGTATTTTTTCACAGGAGTGGGAGACAAAACCAGGAGTTGGTGATAAATGCAGAATTGGTGACTTGTTTCTATTATACCTTTTCTCTGATTGTTACTGACCTGGTTTTGGTTCCCACCCCTGAGAAAATATACTGACCAAATACTGATAGTGGGGCCGTGGCCTTAGCCTGAGCTCCGGATAGTGGTCAGGACAGGAGATTTATACTTTTTGTAGAGTGTGGAAGTGGCAGGATGCTGCTCACCTCCTGACAAGTCCAGGGCCAGATCCTGAATGTTATCTATGGTCGCTCTGCTGAGGATCAGAAAGATTTATTGTAGCAGATGGACCCTTCAAGCAGGTTGGGGTCGTGCTGTCAGTGTGAGGTCATCGGCTCTCGATCTGTATGAATGTTCAAATCACATCGGACCTGAGATCGAGACACTTCAGACCTTACTATACAGACCCCTGCCCCAGACTGATCCTGCACCAGCTACAGGGCCAGAGCCGGCATAACCACCCATTGCACCAGGGCAAGTGCCAGGGCCCTGGGCAAGAGGGGGGGGGGCCCACTCACAGTTGGGGACACTGGAACGCTATTGGGCCTGTGAGTTGGGGGGGCCCGGTGTAACCCCCCCACCCCCCCCCCCCCCGTGCTTTACGGTGTTTGAAATACTCACCTCTCGTCATACCCTGCTGGCCGCAGGTCCAGTCTCCTCTGCGTCTTCTGACTCTGTCACGTCTCAGTGTTGAAGAGACAGGACTTGTAGCCAGCAGGGTATGAGGAGAGGTGAGTATTTTATTATTTATTTTTTATGTATGGGGCCCATTCTCTATGGAGCATTATATGGGGCCCATTCTCTATCGTGCATTATATGGGGCCCATTCTCTATGGTGCATTATATGGAGCCCATTCTCTATGGAGCATTATATGGGGCCCATTCTCTATGGAGCATTATATGGGGCCCATTATTCTGTATGGCATATTACATGACGCCCATTATTCTTCATGGAGTAATATATGGGGTCAATTATGGTGTAATGAGCATTATATGGGGTTCATTATTCTGTATAGAGCATTATATGGGGCCTATTATTCTGTATGGAACATTATATGGGGTCCATTATTCAGTATGGAGCCCATTCTGTATAGAGGACTATGTGGTGCCCATAATACTGTATGGAGTGCTATGTAGTGCCCATAATACTGTATGGAGGACTATGTGGTGTCCACAATACTGTATGGAGGACTATGTGGTGCTCATACTACTGTATGGAGGACTATAATGTACAGTCTAAAATGAAAACTTTTGAATCCCCCCATGACACGCCCCATGCACTGTGAGGATTCGCCGGTTTCTGAGCTATTATAGAATTTACAATAGATATCACTCATGTAATGTAAGAAGTACCGTATTTTTCGGACTATAAGATGCACCGGACCATAAGACTCACCTAGGTTTTAGAGGAGGAAAATAAAAATAAAAAAATTTAAGCCAAAAATGTGTTCCTGATGCACTTTTAAGGGGGAGGGGGTCTTCTGCTGACACTGGTATAGGGGTAATGTCCCCCAATTCTGACAATATCCCCCATCCTGGTATATATGCCCCCCCCCCTTCCTTTTATACGTGGTCCCCATCCCCATCCTGGTATGCATGGCACCCCTCATCCCTATCCCGGTATGCATGGCACCCCTCATCCCTATCCCGGTATGCATGGCACCCCTCATCCCTGTCCCGGTATGCATGGCACCCCTCATCCCTGTCCCGGTATGCATGGCACCCCTCATCCCTGTCCCGGTATGCATGGCACCCCTCATCCCTGTCCCGGTATGCATGGCACCCCTCGTCCCTGTCCCGGTATGCATGACACCCCTCATCCTTATCCTGGTATAGTGGTATGCATGGCACCCCTCATCCCTGTCCTGGTATAGTGGTATGCATGGCACCCCTCATCCCTGTCCTGGTATGTATGGCACCTCTAATCCCCATCATGCTGCACATGGCCCCCTCAGCGTTACCCTGGTATGTATGGCCTCCTCATCCCCCATCCTGGTATGCATGGCTCTCTCATCCCCAATCCTGGTATGCATGACTCTCTCATCCCCAATCCTGGTATGCATGGTTCCCTCATCCCCCAATCCTGGTATGCATGGTCCCCTCATCCCCCAATCCAGGTATGCATGGTCCCCTCATCCCCCAATCCAGGTATGCATGGTACCCCTCATCCCTATTCTGGTATGCATAGAACCCCACTTTCCTATCCTTGTATGCATGGTACCCCTCACCCCCCAATCCTGGTATGTATGGCACAACTCACCCCCCAATCCTGGTATGTATGGCACCCCTCACCCCCAATCCTGGTTTTCATGGTTCAGTCACCCCCCAAATCCTGGTATGTATGGCACCCCTCACCCCCCAATCCTGGTATGTATGGCATCCCTCACCCCCCAATCCTGGTTTTCATGGTTCAGTCACCCCCCAAATCCTGGTATGCATTGTACCCCTCATCCCCCAATCCTGGTATGCATGGTCCCCTCACACCCCTTTCCTGGTATGTATGGTACCCCTCACCCCCCATTCCTGGTATGTATGGCACCACTCACCCCCCAATCCTGGTATGTATGGCACCCCTCACCCCCAATCCTGGTTTTCATGGTTCAGTCACCCCCCAAATCCTGGTATGTATGGCACCCCTCACCCCCCAATCCTGGTATATATGGCACCCCTCACCCCCCAATCCTGGTATGTATGGCACCCCTCACCCCCCAATCCTGGTTTTCATGGTTCAGTCAGCCCCCAAATCCTGGTATGCATTGTACCCCTCACACCCCTTTCCTGGTATGTATGGTACCCTTCACACCCCATTGCTGGTATGTATTGCACCCCTCATCCCTTTCACGGTGCACAGATACAAAAAAATAAACACATACTCACCTTTCTTCCCTGTGCTCCAGCGCTTCTGTACCCTGTTCTGCCGGGGAGCAGTGCGGCGCCAGAGTACGCGTGTGCCCATACCGTGCTGTTCAACGCCATTTTGCTGAAGACACACTGCAAATATGTCTTCAGTAAAATGGCGCCGGATAGAGTTATGCACATGTGCCGATTCCAACGCCTTCACTCCTGCCCTGGTCTCCGGCGAGAAGAGAAGCACCGCTGCAAAGCTCCTCCCGGTCAGGCAATTATGGCGCCGGAGATCGCGGTATGTGTTCAGTGTCTACGCATACCGCAATCTCCGGCGCCATACACACTCCTCTTACCTGTAACGTAATGGGTTCTTCTGTCTAGAGCCAGACTGCGCAGGCATGTAGCGCTTGCCAAGTCTTTAAAGGCTTCAGACAGAGGGAGGCTTGTAGTGTTATATTATATATACAGTACAGACCAAAAGTTTATTTAAAGATTTTTCTGTATTTTCATGACTCTGAATATTGTACATTCACACTGAAGGCATCAAAAGTATGAATTAACACATGTGGAATTATATACTTAACAAAAAAGTGTGAAACAACTGAAAATATGTCTTATATTCTAGGTTCTTCAAAGTAGCCACCTTTTGCTTTGATGACTGCTTTGCACACTCTTGGCATTCTCTTGATGAGCTTCAAGAGGGAGTCACCGGAAATGGTCTTCCAACAATCTTGACGGAGTTCCCAGAGATGCTTAGCACTTGTTGGCCTTTTTGCCTTCACTCTGCGGTCCAGCTCACTCCAAACCATCTCGATTGGGTTCAGGTCTGGTGACTGTGGAGGCCAGGTCATCTGGCGTAGCACCCCATCACTCTCCTTCTTGGTCAAATAGCCCTTACACAGCCTGGAGGTGTGTTTGGGGTCATTGTCCTGTTGAAAAATAAATGATGGTCCAGCTAAACGCAAACCGGATGGAATAGCATGCCGCTGCAAGATGCTGTGGTAGCCATGCTGGTTCAGTATGCCTTAAATTTAGAATAAATCCCCAACAGTGTCACCAGCAAAGCACCCCCACACCATCACACCTCCTCCTCCATGCTTCACGGTGGGAACCAGGCATGTAGAGTCCATCCGTTCACCTTTTCTGCGTCGCACAAAAACACAGTGGTTGGAACCAAAGATCTCAAATTTGGACTTATCAGACCAAAGCACAGATTTCCACTGGTCTAATGTCCATTCCTTGTGTTCCTTATCCCAAACAAGTCTCTTCTGCTTGTTGCCTGTCCTTAGCAGTGGTTTCCTAGCAGCTATTTTACCATGAAGGCCTGCTGCACAAAGTCTCCTCTTAACAGTTGTTGTAGAGATGTGTCTGCTGCTAGAACTCTGTGTGGCATTGACCTGGTCTCTAATCTGAGCTGCTGTTAACCTGCGATTTCTGAGGCTGGTGACTCGGATAAACTTATCCTCAGAAGCAGAGGTGACTCTTGGTCTTCCTTTCCTGGGGCGGTCCTCATGTGAGCCAGTTTCTTTGTTTTCTTGATGGGTTTTGCAACTGCACTTGGGGATACATTCAAAGTTTTCCCAATTTTTCGGACTGACAGACCTTCATTTCTTAAAGTAATGATGGCCACTCGTTTTTCTTTACTTAGAATTTGTATTATGGTAAGAAAAAAGCAGCTAACAGTCTATTCATTAGGACTATCAGCTGTGTATCCAGCTGATTTCTGCACAACACAACTGATGGTCCCAACCCCAT